>NC_058374.1:71600000-71904666 GCF_018350175.1 Felis catus
AAATTGCATTCAAATACTTTTTTGCTGTTCATGAGGATACTCTTTATTCTTTGACTTATTCATCAATTAAGGTCCATGAAAAAATTTCTACTTGATCATGGTTATCTTCTATCAGGGGAGAAATGAGACCCCATTTTTTTCTTATATATATATATATATATATATATATATATATATATATACACATATATATATACACACACACACACACACACACACACACACACACAGTGCATTAACCACTACTCAAGTCAAGAAATAGACAAACATAGGGACCCAAAAATATCCTAGATCACAGTTCTTTGCTTCCTTAAGGTAAGAATGACTGTTCGTGTTCTATATTAATGATTTACTTAGATTTCTTTACAGTTCTACCAACCATATATGCATCCCTCAATAATATATTATGACTTACCCATTTTTTAATGTTACACAAATGTACACATTCTTTTATTTCTTGCTTTTTCAGTCTACATTACATTTGTGAGTTTCATCTATGTTGTTAGTTTACCTGTGAATTATTCATTTTCATTGCTATAAGCATTTCTTTGGATTAATAAAAGGCAATTTATATATCCCTTGTATTAGTATTGTTTCCAGCTTTTTTGCTGTTATCATGATCAATAATGCTGGAAATATTGTAACATACATTATAAGGACTTATCTAGAGCATATATCCAGAAGTGGCTTGTGTTGTATGTGTACTGTCAATTTTGTTACATAATACTAAATAGTTGTCCAAAGTGGTTGTAATAGTTTAAACACCCATCATTCAGTTCACACTACTCCATATCCTCATCAATACTTGGTATCGTCAGACTTACACTTTGTCAGATAATAGGTGTGGGGAGGTATTTCTTTGTGGTTTAAATGTTAATTTTCTTGAACTCCGATGAATATGAGTTTCTGCTTTTCACTTCATGTTGAGATTGGCCCATAGTTTTCTTTCTTCCCTTTTTGTTAACTATCTTTACCAGACTCATTAAATACATTAGGAAATCTTATCTTATGTCATATAATAATACTTTCATGGAAGTCTGATATCTAAGACAAGTTTTCTTATTTCTTTATTGTATAACTTTTTTTTAATGTTTACTTATTTTTGAGAGAAAGAGAGAGTGTGAGCGGAGGAGGGCCAGAGAGAGAGAGGGAGACTCACAATCCAAAGCAGGCTCTAGACTCTAAGCTGTCAGTATAGAGCCAATGTGGGGCTCAAACGCAGGAACCATGAGATTAAGACCTGAGCCAAAGTCAGATGCTCAACTGACTGACCCACCCAGGCACCCCTCTGTTGTATGACTTAAAGTAGGAGGACTTGTGGGTTTGTTATGTAATTTTTTTAAGTTACCATGTAAGTAATGCACATGATACAAAAGAAAAAGAAAAACTCAAGTAGCGCTGAAAGACATAAAATGGAAAGTAAATCATTACTACTCCTAGTCCCACTCTCCAGAGTGACCATAAAAATTCCTGTATTTAGTTCTTTTAAAAAATAATCCTAAATAATTTTATTACTCTATTTTTTTATTTATGAAGTTTAAGCAGTAACTTTTAACAACAAACTATCAAGGATGGAAAATTTACTCTCTTATACTACCTTATAATGCCTCTCCCAGACTTCTGTTTACAGTCTTCATTTTGTTTCTATTAACTCTCACCTTAATGACCCAAAATTGTCTTGCCTCTTCTCCCTCACCCTCTAAACCTTTATCAGCTGTATTATTTTTACATTGTTGAGGTTATTATTAATTACACATTCTATTCTTGAAATTGTAATTGCCTTCCATGTTTCATCTATTGATTTAGTACGTTTGTAAACCTACAATGGTTTTTAAATCATATGTTATATTCTTTAGTTGAATTCAGTGAAAAATCAAGTAAATGATGATTTGCAATGCAATTAAGGTGATAACATTAAATTTGGTTGAGTAGAAAGCCAGGTAACTAGTGTCAAGGTCAGATAGACTTTTTTTTTTTTCTGCACTCAGTTGTCCAAAATCAAGGGTAGAAAGAGAAGAGAATAAAATGAAGCCTGCTAACCTATTTCCACTGAATTTCCCTTTCTGCTTTTCATACATGCCATCTCCTTGCTTTGAACATCTCTGGAATGTCACTAGAATGAAGGCCTCTCTTCTGAGTCTTTGTGTGGGCCTGTGCTCCTGCTTCTTTTACTCTGTGTCACATATGTCAAATCTAATATCTTCTTTTTTATGAAATTCGTCAAAATCTCTCATATTCTCATTGCTATTTTATTGCTCTCATTGCTATTTATTTCCTCTCATAGCTCTTCATTAAAACATCAATAGTATTTGGAGTGGTTAACAAAAGTACTCTTATCATCTTTAAGTAAAAGATTTTTATCTTTGAATATCCAGGAAACTGCCTAAAAATTTAATTTGGTTTCTTAGTTTTCAGCTGATTGGGGTTTAATATTTGCTAAAAATCATTTAAAGCATCCCTGCAAAGAAGGCTATCAAGAGAAAAAGAAAAGGGATGCCTGGGTGGTTCAGTCGGTAAAGGGTGCAACTGTTGATTTTGGCCCAGATTATTATCTCAAGGTTTGTGGGACTGAGCCCCACATTGGGCTCTGCACTGACAGCACAGAACCTGTTTGGAATTCTCTCTCTCCCTCTCTCTTTGCCCCTTCTCCATTGGTGCTTGCTCACTCTTTTTCTTTCTCAAAATAAATAAATAAACCTTAAAAACAAGGAAAAAAATATGCTTCCCTAACAGGTATAAGCATTTAAGAATTTGAAATTTGGCACAAGCATGAGTAGGGTTTAGACATGACTTATTTGGAAAAGCATAAATAGATTTAAGGCTGTTATAAAAGACTCAGAAACTTCTCACGATCAAGAGTAATAAATTTAGGTACTAGGAAGTAGGAATTAAAAAAATTTTTTTTAATATTTATTTATTTTTGAGAGGCAGAGCATGAATGGGAGCAGAGGCAGAAAGATAGGGAGACACAGAATCCAAAGCAGACTCCAGGCTCTGAGCTGTCAGTACAGAGCCCAACGTGGGGCTTGAACCCACAAGATGTGAGATCATGACCTGAGCCAAAGTCAGACACTTAACCAACTGAGCCACCCAGGCGCTCCGGAAGTAGGAACTTTCAAAATCTAATTTTCTTTGGGTTTCTTTTTACATTTTTTTTCCTCTTCTTATATCAGACTGCCCTGCAGTTAAACTCCAATTCTAGGACAGTCTTCCATGGATCCCCCTCTTACACACATCTCATTTCTCCATAGCAGTAGTGTAGCCCTTTGGGTGTCTAGTAGGAGAATGATATAGGAAGAAAGAGTCTCTACCAACCAGTACCAACATTATAGCCTCTCATATCCCATTATGACCAGTTTGAAGTACTATCACAAATGTAAGAAGCATGAAAGTGTCGACATTTCTTTTGAGGATTCCTTTCCAATGTGCTGTACTACTAATACTTATTGGATTCACATAGTCCCAACATCTTGTTGCCAAACATGCACATAAATTCATGTGCAATCACCAATGTCAAAGGACCCATGCACCAAAAAAGGGTATAAAAATCTTCCAATGCAAATGAGGAAAAAGAGGATGAACTAATCTTTGACCTTTGAAAATCCCTGAGCTGGAAAGGAAGGCAAATGTGGCTTAGAGGCCCCTATTCTTAGATAAGGAGGTGAAGGATATTAGTGAGCTACATACCCAAACTCTGAGGCCAATAACTAGGTTAAATTTACACCTTTGAACTGAGTGAATTTGATTCATCCAAATTTTATATTAAAAAAAAAACCCTGGGGCACCTGGGTGGCGCAGTCGGTTAAGCGTCCGACTTCAGCCAGGTCACCATCTCGCGGTCCGTGAGTTCGAGCCCCGCGTCAGGCTCTGGGCTGATGGCTCGGAGCCTGGAGCCTGTTTCCGATTCTGTGTCTCCCTCTCTCTCTGCCCCTCCCCCGTTCATGCTCTGTCTCTCTCTGTCCCAAAAATAAATAAACGTTGAAAAAAAAAATTAAAAAAAAAAAAAACCCTCCTTCGGGAAACTGAGACTAGAAATACCCCAGATCCTTTAAATGTTCTCAAAATTAATTTTAATGTGATGATTTTTGAAAACCCTTTCATTTCACTAAGTTGATGGATGATACTCTCCAAGTCCTCATTGTCACCAAGTCCCCAAATCAGATATTTCTGTGGCTGCACCAGTATACATCTAGCTTCAGAGTGGGTGGCCCTTTTATCACTGAATGCTACCAAACAGAAAATTATTACTTGTGATAAATCAGTTTTTGTGTGTTTAACACACCACCTCTCATTTAAAAAACAACAACAAAATATTAGCCTTCTAATTTGAGAGAAAATTTCTCTGACAACTTATGAGTGATATAATTTGTAGTAACTTTATCATTGATGATTTGTTGAATAATTTGAGAAAGACTAAATATAGAATGACTGAATTATTGTCTTTTAAATGTAACAACAACATTTAAAATGTTCAGTGCTGTTTCACATACATTATTTTATTCATTCCTCACAATGTCATAAATAGGTAAGTCATAATAAATGCTGGCTAAGAGGCTGGCATTTGAGTCAGAGAGCTGAGCTTCTATCTAATACCTGTATTTTTAGCTTTGTGATCTTAGACAGGTTACTTAAGCTTTCAAAGTCTATATTCTTGTGCAAACCAAAGTGATTAATGATATTTATCTCGTAGCATTGGTTTGAGAAATGAGTATATGAACGTAATAATGTAATTATAACCACCTAATATATTTTAACTGCTATCATCATCACCTACTTCTTTTTCCTCATATCATGATCATTATCATTATTTCAGAGATCAAGAAAATAAGCCTGATAGAGGGTAGCTGTCTTTTCCAAGTGTACATAAATAAGTAGTATAAGCCACGACTGGAGACCGGTTCCTTTCTTTCTCTTGATAAGATTTTCTTTTTAAATATATGAAGAGTTTTTCTCAGAGAGTAGATCCTGACTAATAATCTTCTAGGGCTATGGTAGTTAAATTTAACTAAGAGAAATTGCATTTAGGTATTAGATGGCATTTAAATATGCTTGGATGCACTTTGAAAATGTTCTTTCTTGTTGAATTTTAAGAAAAGACAGCCTTCTCTGTATAATTATTTATGCACTTGGAGACAAGTAGCTGGACCAAATTTTCTTTTAAGGCTAATTTTGGTTTTCTCATTTAATGAGCATTTTCCTGTGAATAGACATTCCACAGAAGCCTAGGTTTATTTTCTAGTTTGGATGGATAGTGATTTTAGTTTATCTTACTTATCTTAGGTATCAAGAGCTAAACATTTCTTTTTCGTGTCTTGCTTGGAAATATTTCCAATAAGCAATTATTTTAGGACCCTAAGAATTCTTAGTTTCTAGACCTGTGTTAGTTTTCTGTTGCTGTCTAACAAATTACCAAAAACTTAGTGTTTACCACCCATTTATTATCTTATAATTCTGTAGGTCAGACATCTGGCAAGGTCTGGCTGGATTCTCTGCTCAGGCTTAAGTCAAATTGTCAGCTGGCTGCATTATCATCTGGAGCAGGAGGCCTTTGCCCAAACACTTTGTGTCATTGGCACAATTCAGTTCCTTTTAGCTAAGGACTGAGATTCCCATTTTCTTACTGTATCTGCCAGGACTGCTCTCAGCTTCTAGAGGCCCCTCATATTCTTGTCCCATAACCCCATCTATCTCAGCAATGGAGAACCTCCCTCTCATGCTTCAAATCTCTCCATTTCTACTGCTCCCAGCCAAAGAAAACTATGTGCTTTTAAAGGGCTTCTGTGATTAGGTTAGGCCCACCCAGATAATCTCCTTTTTGATTAACTCAAGGTCAACCAACTGGTAATTTTAATTAAATATTCAAAAATTTTCCTTGAAATAGAAGGTAATATAATCACAAGAGAGATAACATATTCATAGATTCTTCCCATTCTCAAGGGGAAGAGGTTATACAGGACAAGGATCATTAGTGGCCATCTTAGAATTTTGCCCGCTGCAAGAGCCTAGAAGATCTGGGACAAGCAAATGCAAGCTTCTGAAGCTGTCTGAATATCTGTTTCATCAACTTCTGTTCTCAAACCAACTTTCTTCCCAACTTCCTGTTTCCATAATTATCATCCAAGTTTAGCATAAGTTCCACTGACTTTACTTTCAAATATATTTTATATGTTTTCTCTGGATAGTGGTAATTTAATTATAGCCATATCATCCATGCATTACTGCAATAATGTACTTTCTACTCTTTCTCAATCTCAGCTCTCACATCCTTTGAAGACTGAAGCCATCCTGCAAAACAATGTCTGAAGGATATTATACTACTTTAAAAACAATCAGTAGTTTCAGGTACCTGGGTGGCTCAGTCAGTTAAGTGTCTGACTTCAGTTCAGGTCATGATCTCATGATCTTGGGATCAAGCCCCTTATCAGGCTCTGCACTGATGGCACAGAACCTGCTTGGGATTCTCTCTCTCTCTCCCCATCTCTCTCTGCCCCTCCCCATCTCATGCTCTCTCTGTCTCTCTCTGTCTCTATCTCTCTCTTTAAATATGTAAGTAAACTTTAAAAAAGCAGTCAATAGCATCTCTTTTCTATAGCATCAAATCAAACTTTCTTTGGAGACTTTTAAACAACCAGCCTTATTGTGCTTCCTATCCAATCTATGTTCCCCATCTTTTGCCATATCTAGTCTGATTTATGCATTACCTCACAATACAATATTTTGTTTCCTACAAATGTTACTCCTATATCTGAGATGATCATTTTTTCTCTTCCTTCAAGATAAGAAGTAATTCCAGTTCCTCCTTAACACTTTCCTTTATTACTGATTATATTTTGGTATATGATAGTCTTTTCTTTCTAATTATATTATAGATTATTTCCCTAATTATGTTATAAAATACTCAAGAGTAGATATATTTGTGTTTTGGAGTTTTGTCCTGATACATAGTAGTTCCTCAAAATATACATGCTAACTACTTTCTCTTAATAAGGAAATGATCAAGTCAAAGTCAAAATCTATTACTGAGAAATACATGTCTACAAAACAAAATGACTTAAAGTGGCTTCGTTCTGTTCTTAAAACATACCAGAAAATTGAAGCATTAAATCCCTTTGCCTGAGATATTTGAGTAAACTCTAACAAAACTGCCAATTACTTAACTAATTGCCACCAAGTGGCTTTAAACCAAATAATTCCCTCAATTTTCTCTTCCTTTACTAGTAGAGATCCTGGGAACAGAACACACATTAGACCTTTATCTGAGTTTACAGAGAAAAATACCTGAAACTATATTTACATCCAATTTTGTAGTTTTCAAAGGATTCTTGGGTTGAAGAAAGAAGTATCTTTAACAGTAATCCATCTTTCATCTTTATCCCATAAAACCTCTATACAGTATTTGGAATTTTGGGCCATCAATTATTATTGAAATTATCTTTTTCTCTGGCCTCTATAGTATTGTTTTCTTCTGGATCTCTTTATATATCACTCCATATGTCTCTGGCCTTACCAGTCTCCATCCTTCTTCTCTGGATACACCATAAAAATAGGTGATCTTCAAGATTCTGTTCTTTTTTTTTATTTAAAAAAAATTTTTTTTTCAACGTTTATTTATTTTTGGGACAGAGAGAGACAGAGCATGAACGGGGGAGGGGCAGAGAGAGAGGGAGACACAGAATCGGAAACAGGCTCCAGGCTCTGAGCCATCAGCACAGAGCCCGACGCGGGGCTCGAACTCCCAGACCGCGAGATTGTGACCTGGCTGAAGTCGGACGCTTAACCGACTGCGCCACCCAGGCGCCCCTCAAGATTCTGTTCTTGATATTCCTATTATCTTTTTCATTTTTATGTTTCTACCTAAAAATTCATATTCATCTCTCTGACTTTAATGATTACTTGTATTTTAATGAATCAAAATTCAGGACTTGACTTTCCTTTGGCCCAGATTCGTATCTCCAGCTATTATTGTTCATTCCTGTATAGATGTCCTGTCAGCCTCTTCATCTCAACACTGTGTTCGAAACAGAATTCACAGTATTTCATTTCTTCTTTCCTTCATGTTTCTCCCTTCAGTTAATGGCATTACAGTCCCTTTAGTCACACAATCTGGAAACTGTGACAACATCTACCACTTTTCCTCCATGTTTCAGTACCCACCCACTGCCATTTCCATATTGCTTTCAAATTTGTTTTTTGCCTACAGTATTATTTCCACTGTAGAAATCTATTCATCTTTGAGGTTTAACTCCATTAAGTCTCCCAGCTACTCTGCATACCTAAATTAAAAAATGGGATATTCCGGCAAACTTCCATAGTATCATGGTTCTTACTTAACTTTGGATATGATTGTTTTCTATATACTAGCATCCTTCAACCGGCAAAAAATTCCTTAAGGGGAGAGATCATTCTTGTGTCCCTTCAGCTTAGCTCTGCGCCTTTGGCACAAAAAATGCTCAACAAATGTTTCTTGAATTCTCTGCCTCTGCATGCATTACGATATAACTTTCTTATTCAAAACACAATAACTGTTTTTTCAATCTTGTACATTACCCAAAATAGCATTTTCTATCAAGGTACTTTCTAAATTCTTAATTGAAACTACACTTATATATGGCCTCAAAATTCATCATTGGGTTGGCCAGACAAGGTTGATGATCTGGTTTGTAATGCCAGAAATTAATTATTAATTAAATTAAACTTATGAGTCGGTCCTTTGATCACTAGTGCCAGCATGCTCTTCCCTTATTTTTGAGTGAAGCAGTATATTTTTTTCCTGAATTATTCTTAAATAAATCAAAGATTCTTCACAAGTTCCCAAGAGAAGCTACCTATATATCTGCAGTAATAAAGCTTTAGATAAGTTTTAAAATCCTTTCCCTTAGAATTCAAGAATGAAGTATGTCTCTTATGAATTCCAATGCTAATATTTTGATCTTCCATTGTGATATGACATTACTTCCTTAAGATATTTTTGTACAACTTTAGGGAATTTTTCTGTACCTGTTATCTATTTTAGCCTTCTTTCATTAGAGAAAAGTATTTTATGTTCATAATATCTACTTTCGTAGCGATTATACCATGTGCCCAAGGTTATTGAAAAGATTCTTTCTTACAGGGGTACTTGTGGAGAGTTCTAAACATATTCTTCCCAATGGAGAATCTCCTGATGATACATCCTTTTCAAATGATGTTTAGGATGATACTCAAAATGTATTCTTGGCCTTGGTTTTGACTTATGCAAACATCTTGGCTTCAGAAAAGTCACAAAATTTTACTCAAAAATTTTTTAACTTTGAATCCATCCTATTTTTAAAATAAAATAAAACATACTTTAATCCTACTCACTCCCACTTGACAAGACCCTAGTCTTTCTTATTTTTCAAAAAGCAAAGTTAACAACAGGAAAATATACAGCTTGGTATGTTTAGTTTAAAATTTCTCCTTTGTATTTGTAAAAGTCAAAAGTATGCTGGGGATATCATAGCCATCATTTTACTTTCATTAAACAATAGTGGATATAGTTCTTATTTGCATTACCTATAGTTGATGGGTATATATCTATAATCCTATCTTTATTATCACTTTCATTACTGAATTTGTGGTAATATTTTATACCCAGGGAAATTAATTAATAAAGTATGTCTCATATGTTTTCCTCTATTAAATAGGTGAATTATTTCATAGGTATAAGGTAATTCACGAGGAAGAAAAATTGGGGCTGGGCTCAATCCTGCTAATAGCCATACAGGATTAACATGCCCATTATGTTTATGAAACATAATTTTTTTTATTGCATTGAATTATTTCTTTGGAAACTCCACAAACACTGTAGGAAATATTATCAATTGCAGTAACATCTGAGCTTCATAAAGGGTGAGAAACAAACATCTTTTCCAGGTTAAATAGATTTATTTATTCATTCAATTGTTTTTTAACTGTTTTTTAAATGTGCCAGTCATTAGTAATCAGTAATAAATGACACAGCCCATATCCTAGACTTTGCAGTCTGCTCAGTATGATTTTCCTAAAACATATGTTCTATTCCACATCCAAAATTATGAGACACAAATCCTTTCTCCTGACCAAGACTAAATATGCTTTATATCAGTATTCTACTTGCAGATACCTCTAGGTAAACCAACATCACTCAGACATAAGTAGAAGAATTCAAGCCACTAAAAAGATACAGTCATTTCACTTGCCACCTCTTATGTTAAGATCACTGATGTTCAGGATGCCACATAAGCTGTAGTGGTTGGACACTGAAGAACTGCAAGGGACATTGTTTATATGATTAGGATGTCGGGACGCTTCTCACACAAATTACAATATGCATGGCCAAATGCCCCAACCCAGAGGCGTCTTTTTCAGACCTTTCAGTCCTTTCAGACCTTTCAGAGTTAGCAGGTTGTTTGCTCATTTCAATTTCTCAGCCCTTTTTGAGCTCCTGTGTAGTCAGTTAGGGCACTTCTCTTCATGGAGTAATAAGGAGATACAAAGATAAATAACACATAAATGTATAGTTTAATAGAGAATAGTAGAGCCAATACTTTCCTTTGCAGACTCCAGATCCCAGTGAAGCCACAAACAAGTTGAGTTAATAACTGCATCTCCTTTCTCAGGAATCCTATCTTAACAAATGTGTTCGGTTTGGCCAAGAACTGGCAGTGACATTTTCTTAATAAAAGCCATATGGAAAATCTGTGCTCTTTCACTAGGTCACTTAGCAAACATTACCTTTGTATTCCCTTGCTGCTTCCTGATCTCAATAGGAGAGCAGAAGGACACTAAACCATTTCCTTACCAACTTCCTTGACTTCATCACTAGGCTACAGTGCTGAGTAAACACATATTTCGGGATGGGAACTGGCTTGAGGACCCAAGTATCGATGGTTTTCTCAGAGTGGCAATGACAACCTTGATAATTAAAACAAGCAAAATGAAAGGAGTTGGCATTCTCTCATGGCCATCTGTGACTTCTTTGTGCTGGTACTTAGTGTTCACAGGGGAACTGGATGTTTGAATTGGCTCTCAGTTCTTCAGTGAAAAGTGAAGGAAAGCACTCTGCTAATGCCTGCTTGTATTTTTTCTCTCTAAACACCATGGTTAGAAATTATAAGATTAAATCTTTTTAAGTTACATTGCCATGTCACATTTCATTTCATATATTTGGCACTTTGAAATATCATACCTTAATAGTAAAATTAAATTTTCTGTCTTGAGCCAATAATTCTTTTATTGTAGTGGTAACCTTAAACCTTTAATCTTTAATAGGATTACCAGATTTTTAGTTTGCTATGAGAAATTATGAAACATGATCTGACTTGTTTTGGTTGAGTTTCAACATTGTGTAAAAAGAAATAAAAGTGATTTTTATTTCCCTTTAGATGTTATAATAATTGGGTAGCATGATCAGAAAAGAATATGATATTCATGGCTGGAATAAAAGATTATAGACATTTTAGAGCATGAGTAAGAACTAATATATTAAAACACATAAAAGCATAATTATGTTGAAGCAAATGAAATTCTATTTGTAGTCGGATAAAGCATGGCCAAATTTAGGCAAGTTTGTTTGGCTCAAATTCTTTAAAAAAAATTTTTTTTAATGTTTATTTATTTTTGAGAGAGAGAGAGAAAGAGTGCAAGCCGGGGAGGGGCAGAGAGAGAGGGAGACACAGAATCCTAAGCAGGCTCCAGGCTCTGAGCTGTCAGCAGGGCTCAAACTCACAAACTGCAAGATCATGACCTAAGCCAAAGTCAGACCCTTAAACGACTGGGCCACCCAGGCACCCCTGTTTGGCTCAGCTTGTATTAGGAGATTCTGTACATTCCTGCTACCTGGTTTCATTAAGATGAAATTGTGTGATAGTTAACCCTAAGTGTATTAGACCTTAGGACCTAATGTAAGTTCTTCTCTGTCTTCATTTAATGCCTGCTTTCAAGCTATTTGACTATGCAATAAATATATCAAAATGGTTATAAATGGAAGAAGGACAACAATATTAACTAATGTATTTACTTGAAATAGAAGTTCAGTATTTTTAAAAATCCAGAAGTTATGGTGAAGAAGTGGTTAGGACTGTGAATTAAACCACTATTTGAGGATTAAGTGGATTTACTTACATGCTCTACTCTGTCTCTGATTCCCCAAATATAATAGATATTTGAGTAAGGTGTAAAATGAGTAAGTTTCCAGATAAGATCAAGATGATATTACATTTTTGAGGATATCTGAAGATTTTCAGCTGAAGAGAGAAAATGGTTTGCTATAGGAGGAGTCCTCAGAATCCACAGATTCTCATTATAGTGCTGTCACTGGCAGTCTGTGTGACAGGAGCAAGTCCCCTAACCTCTCTGGAAACATTTTATTTGTGCACTTTACCAATGACTCTTAGTGCATATACAAACTTACACTTCCTTACCAACAATTCTGTGGTTCCCACAAGCCCACCCAGAGGTTGGTCATGGCTGGATTAGAAAAGGTCTGTTAAGGGGCTAAATGGGTGATGAGTATTAAGAGGGGCACTTGTTGTGATGAGCACTGGGTAAGTAATGAATGAATCACTAAATTCTACTCCTGAAACCACTATTACACAATATGTTAACTAAACAGAATTTAAATAAAAACTTAAAAAAAAAAAAGCTCTGTTAACCCTTCTTGGTCTCACATTCTAACTCTTATTAATCTAAGCGGAATTAGCAATAATTGAGGAAAAGTAAACAAACTAGAAATCTGAAAACATGAAATTGAGACTAACTACTCAAGCTGATAATTATGTATGAGTTTTTTTCCATTTGACTAGTGGCCAGAAACCAGACAGTGAAATTGATGAGCCAGTATGTCCTGCTGGTGTTGGCTACAGCCTGAAAGGAAATAATCCAGATAATTGTTTAATTGGATGCTACTTAAAAGAGAAGCTGGAACTCCCCAAGAATCATGGTCCAGAGTAAACATCTTTTCAATCATATTGGTTAAATAAAAACCTGAGAATGTTGCGTTGATGGCCAGCATTTATGAGGTTCCATTTTTACTGCCACGAAAATATTCCTTTTAACTGTTGCCTACCAGTTCTTGTCAGTCTGTGTCAGTTTTACATTTCAATGTTAAGTATTTCTGGATGGTAATTTTCCAATATTATACTTGTAATAAAAAAGGAAAATAAATGAAATCCTTGCTACACAGTTACAGAAGGATAATATTCAATAGCTTCCTATGAGAGGCAATCTGTACAGTGGTTATCACACAGACTATTCTAAGTCAGCCTGGATGTGAACCATCTCATATCAGTCATATCTTATATTTCATGTAACTTTTAAAGTCTGTAACTCAGGTCAAGTTATTTGAACTTTCTGTGAGCTTCTGCACTTAAATTGGGGGTGGTGACAATAGGGTTGTAAGGATTATATAAGTTACATAAGTTAATTTGTGTAAAGTGCTTATGCCAATGCTTGGTATATTATAAGTGGCACATAACTGTAATAGTAATTTGCTACCATTACTATTTTCTTTGTAGCAGTTTCACATAAAAGTGACTGTTTTTGTATAACCTGAGTCATGGCTCTTTTAAACAGGTGTTCTGACTGAATTATCATAGCATGGTAAAGTCTAACAATTTTATAAGTGGCTGAGAAAAACAAAAGACATGCAGTACATTTGCTTCTAGAGTTCTATCTAGAGAAAGGACTAAGTGGAATGACTAATTAATGTGTTTTGGTCCTGCTTTTTTTTTTCTTTTTTCCATTCTCTTGAGACTTTATTTTTAGAACTGTCTTGAGCTGTATGCCTTCATATTTAATGATTGCCATTTTTATTCTTTTTATAGTAGTAAATATTAAATATTAGGCAGAATGTTTCCTTTAATTTCCCTTTGGAGTGATAAAGTATCACCAGTAACTTTTTCTTGATATGTGTAGCAATACTCTTTCTCAAAACAGAATTACTTAATAAAGCCAGGAAGACATCTATGAAAAGCTCTTAGAACAGGTATTACATATTGGATAATTGAAAATATATCAAATAAAGCAAACGTCCAAAAGATGAACTTAGGAAGCTCTCACACAACAGGCATTATGATAAATTTCAAGTACCAAAATGTTTTAATGGTTAACTTTAATGACTTTATTCATAATGAGATTATTAGCATGACTAACTCCTTTGTAAATCTTGAAATATAAGAGGTTTCTGATAGCTCAGCAGACACTTATTCCAAACTCCCAGATTTTGACACCTAAAAATGTGCCTCTTAATGAATATTTAATTTTACATTGCATTACATTACATTACATTACCAGTTTACATATTTAGACCAATGAGGTAATGTTAGAGTATGAACTCCTATGTAATCAACTGTCTCCACAAAAGGAGATCTTGGTATCTCTTGGGAAAAAAGTACAGGGATGATATTAAAAATACTGGCCTGTAGCCTTCTGGGGAAGATGATGGAGTAGGAGGGTCCTAAGCTCACCTCATTCCATGCATACAACTAGATAACAACACATCAGTGTAAATAAAGCAGAAAATGATCTGAAGACTGGCAGAACAGACTCTCCACAGCTAAATGAGGGGAAGAGGCAATATCAAAGAGGATAGGAAAGGTGGAGACATGGTCTAGGGACAAAGGGACCTGCATGACTGTCCCCAGAAGGCAGAGGCACAGGGAGTATGGAGAGGGGAAAGGTGCAGACCTGTCAAGTATCCCTGGCACCAGGGACCCAAACAGGGAAGACAAATTTGTATAACATTTGGCTTTGAAAACCAGAGGGGCCTAACAATCAGTGGGGCTTAAAATCTGAAACATCAGAAATCAGCAGGCTAGTCTCTGGAAGAGCCAGGAGGACAGAGTCCCCACCTGTAAAGAGACAACACAACAAACAGTCCCACTGAGATACAGCATAGAAGCAGCAGTTTGAATAACCTGGCATGCATGGGAAGGAGATTAATTACTAATCTCACAGCATGTTCTGGAGAGACAGGGATCTTTTGGAGACCCCTCTAAGAACAGAAGAACTAGTGGACAGCATTTCCCTCCTGGGCACCCCCAGCCTAGATACAAGAACACCTTCAGGAAACAGCACCAAGCAACACTCTCCACCTAGCTTGCTAACAGTGCACACTGCCCATGTGCACCTCTGTGGATCTACTCCCTCCAACCCAGCTGGCCTGGCAGGAGTTTTTCCCTGGTGGCTGCAGATCCTCTCCCTCAGTGGATGAGCATGAACCTTGCTGGCACCACATGCCACACCCCCTCCAATATACCCTTGGCCACAGCCAATGCAAACCAGTGCCACAAGCCTGGCAGTATGCAAACAGCCCCAGCAGTGGCCAGAACTACTCCTGCCCCAAGGAGAGGGGAAGATAACCAGTCCAACTGCTTCCCCAACAGTGGACTAGGGGCAGACATCTGGTCTGACTGCAGGCCCTGCCACCAACAAAAGTTTCTCAGGGGACAACAGAGGGAAAGCACCCTGTAGTTCAGTGCTATTGCATCTCTGGCATATACTTAGTCTGACTCAACTTAAGCTCAAGGCAGCCCCAGACTGGCCACAGGTACCAAATCTTGTCCACAATAGGCAAAGTGAGCCATTGCAGACTAAAGGCAAACATGGCTCATCCAAAATAAACACAGAGGATACTCCTGAAGCACCAGGTTCTGGTGAACAGGGACCTTACACTACAGGACCTCTTCATCATAAGGCCTCTATGTTGAAGAACAGGAGATGTAGCTGACTTTCCTAACACAGAGAAACAGACACAGAAAGTTAGACAAAATGAGGAGACAGAGGAATATGTCTCAAATGAAAAAATGAGACAAAATCACAGCAAGAGAGCTAAACAAAACAGATATAAATAATATGCCTGATAGAGAATTTAAAGTAATGGTTATACATATACTCACTGGATTTGAGAAAAGAATGGAGGACTTCATTGAGATCCTCAACAAAGATACAGAAAACATCAAAAAGAACCAATCAAAGGTGAAGGACTAAGTAACTGAAATCAAAAATACACTAACTACATAGATAAATAGTAAACTAGAGGAAACAGAAGAATGGATCAGTAACTTGGAGGACAGAATAAATGAAAATGAGTCAAGCTTAACAGGAGAGACAAAAAATAATAATGAAAAATGAAAATAGGATTCTGGAACTCAATGACACCATAAAGCATAATAACATTTGCATTGTAAGTAACCTAGAAGAAGAGAAAGAAGAGGAAACAGAAAATTTATTTGAAGAGATAATAGCTGAAAATTTCCTGAATTTGGGGAAGGAAACATATCTAAATCTAGGAGGTACAGAGAGCCCCCAAAAAATCAACCCAAGGTGGTCCATACCAAGATAAGTTGTAATTAAACTGGCAAAAAGTAGTGATAAAGAGAGAATTTTAAAAAGCAGTAGGAGAAACAAAAAGTTACATATAAAGGAGACCCCATAAGGCTATCAGCAGATTGTTCAACAGAAACTTTGCAGGACAGAAGGGAGTGACATGATGTATTCAAAGTGTTGAAAGAGAAAAACTTGCAATGAAGAATAGTCTATCCAACAAAAGTATCATTCAGAATAGAAGGAGAGATGAAGAATTTTGCAGACAAAAAAAAGTTGAAGGAATTCGTGACCACTAAACTTGTTCTACAAAAATACTAAACAGACTCAAAGAGTCAAAAAGAAAGACCACAAATAGGATTAAGAAAAGTAGGAAGCACAAAACCATTAAGTATATCTATAAAAATTGATCAAGGGATTCACAAAATAAAGGATGTAAAATATGACACCATATATATAAAACATGGATGGGAAAGGAGTAAAGAATGAGACAAACTTAAGTGACCATCAACTAATATAGACAGCTATATGCATAAGATGTCATATACAAACCTAATGGTAACCACAGATGAAACAACAATAATAGATATGCAAAAATGAAGAGAAAGGAATCTAAGTATATCACCAGAGAAAGCCAGAAAACTGTGAGAGAACATGAGAAAGAAGGAACAGAGAAGAACTATAAAAACAACCATAAAACAAGTAACAAAATGGCAATAAGTACATACCTATTAATAATTACTTTGAATGTAAATGGCCTACATTTTCTGAACAGAAGACAAAGGGTGAGGGAATGGATAAAAAAGCAAGACGTATCTATAGGCTGCCTACAAGAGACTCATTTCAGACCTAAAGGTACATACAGATTGAAAATGAATAGAGGGAAAGGATTTATTATGCAAATGAAAGTGAAAAGAAAACCAGGATAGCAATACTTATATGGGACAAAATATACTAAAAAACAAAGACTGTAATGGGAGACAAAAAGGACACTATATAATAATAAAGGGAACAACGCAACAAAAAGATATAACAATTTTAAATATTTATACACCCAATATGAAAGCACCGAAATACTTAAAACAGTTAATAACAAACAAAAAGGAACTACTCAGTAGTAATACAAAAATACTAGGAGAATTTAACACCCACTTACATCAATGGATAGATCATCCAAACAGAAAATCAATAAGAAAACAGTGGCCTTAAATGATATTTTGTACTAAATGGATTTAACAGATATAGTCAGAACATTCCATTCTAAAATAGGATAATGTACATTATTTTCATGTGCACACTGATCATTCTCCAGAATAGACTACATGTTAAGACACAAATCAAGTCTCAACAAATTCAGAAAGATCAAAGTTATACCATGCATCTGACCACAATGTTATAAAACTAGAAATCAAGCGCGCGCACACACACAAAACCTAGATAGAGCACAAATACATGAAGGCGACATAACATGGTACTAAACAATGAATGGGTCAACCAAGAAATCAAAGAGGAAATCAAAAAATACATGGAGACAAATAAAAATTAAAACATAATAGTCCAAATCTTTGGGATTAAGCAAAAGTGGTTCTAAGAGGGAAGTTTATAGCAATACAGGCCTACCTCAAGAAGCAAGAAAATTTCAAATAAATGACCTAACCTAACACTTAAAGGAGCTACAGCAGGAGAAACAAACAAAATCCAAAATCAGTTAAGGGAAGGACATAATAAATGTTAGAGCAGAAATATACAAAATAGAAACTAAAAAAACAATAGAACATATCAGTGAGTCCAGGATCTGGCTTTTTGAAAAGATCAACAAAATTGATAAACCTTTAGCCAGACCCTTAAAAAAAAGAGAGAGACAGACAGAGATATCTCTGATATCTCTGATAAATACAGATGCAAAAATATAGCAAACAAAAACCAACAATATATTTAAAAAATCATTCACCATGATCAGGTGGAATTTATTCCTGGGATGCAAGTGTTGTTTAATATTAATAAATCAACATGCTACACCATATTATCATTAGGTGAAAAAAAACATTAGACAAAGTACAACATCCTTTCATGATAAAAACTATCAAAGTAGATTTAGAGAGAACATATCTCAACATAATAAAGCCATATATGAAAAACCCACAGCTAACATCATAACTCAGTGTGGAAAAACTGACAGCTTTTCACCTAAGATCAAGAGCAAGACAAGGATGTTCACTTCATCATTTTTATTCAACATAGGAAGCCTAGCCACAGCAATCAGATAAGAAAAAGAAATAAAAGGCATCCATATTGGTAAGGAAGAAATAAAACTTTCACTATTTGCAGATGACATGATACTATATATAGAAAACCTTAATGACTCCACCAAATCACTACTAGACCTAATAAATGAATTCAGTAAGTTTGCAGGATACAAAAATCAATATACAGAAATCTGTTGTATTTGTATACACTAATAATAAAGAAACAAAAAGGAAATTAAGAAAATCTCATTTACAATTGCACCAAAAAATAAAATACCTAGGAATAAACTTAAGGAAGTGAAAGACTTGTACTCTGAAAAATAAAAAACACTGATAAATGAAATTGAAGAGCACACAAAAAATAGATATTCTATGCTCATGGATTGGAAAAACAAATATTTTTAAAATGGCCATGCTATCCAAAGCAATCTACAGATTTAATGCAATCCCTGTCAGAATACTAACAGTATTTTTCACAGAACTAGAAAAAATAATCCTGAAATTTGTATGGAACCATAAAAGACCTCAAGTAGCCAAAGCAGTCTTGAAAAGGAAGAAGAAAACTGAACTATCACAATCCGAGATATCAAGATACACTACAAAGCTTTAGTAATCAAAATGGTATGGTACTGGCACAAAATTAGACTCATAAATCAAGGAAACAGAAGAGACAGCTCAGAAACAAACCCAAAATTATGTGGTCAATTAATCTTGAAGAAAGAAGGCAAGAGCATGCAATGGGAAAAAGATAATCTCTTCAACAAATGGTGTTGGGAAAATTGGACAGCTACATGCAAAAAAAAAAAAAAATGAAACTGGATCACGTTCTTACACCATACACACCGTACACAAAAATAAACTCAAAATGGATTAAAGACCTACATGTGAGACTTGAAACCATAAAAATCCTAGAAGAGAGCATAGGCAGTAACTTCTTGGCATCAATTGTAGCAACATTTTTCTAGGTATGTCTCCTGAAGCAAGAGAAATAAAAGCAAAAATAAACTATTGGGACTACATCAAAATATAAAGTTTCTGCACAGCAAAGGAAACAAACAAAAAACTGAAAGACAACCTACTGAATGGAAGAAGATATTTGCAAATGACATGTCTAATAAAAGGTTAATATCCTGGTGTACCCGCGTGACTCAGTCGGTTAAGTGTCCGACTTTGGCTCAGGTCATGATCTCATGGTTTCTGGGTTCCAACCCATGTCCAGTTCTGTGCTGACTGCTGAGAGCCTGAAGCCTGCTTCAGATTCTGTATCTCCCTCTCTCTCTTTGTCCCTCCCCAACCTGTCCTCTCAATCTCTCTTTCAAAACTATATAAATAAACATTACAAAATTTTTAAAAAGTTAGTATCCAAAATATACAAAGAACTGGTAAAACTCAACACCCAAATAATCTAATTAAAAACTGGGCAGAAGTCATGAATGGATATTTCTCCAAAGACATATAGCTGGCCAATAGACACATGAAAAGATGCTCAACATCACTAATCATCAGTGAAATGTAAATCAAAACTACAATGAGATATCACCTCACACCTGTCAGAATGGCTAGAATCACAAACTCAAGAAACAACAAATGTTGGGAAGGGTGTGGGGAAAACGGAACCCTCTTGTACTTTTGGTGGGAATGCAAACTGTTGCAGCCAATGTGGAAAACAGTATAGACCTTCCTCAAAAAAATTAAAAATAGAATTACCATGTATATGATCCAGTAATTTTATTACTGGGTATTTACACAAAGAATATAAAACCACTAATTCAAAAAGATATATGCACCTTTATGTTTATTGCAGCATTATTTACAATAGTCAAATCATGGAAGCAGCCCAAGTGTTCACTGATTGATGAATGGATAAAGAAGAGGTGGCATATATATACAATGGAACATTACTCATCCTTAAGAAGGAATGAAATCTTGCCATTAGCAACATGTATAGATCCAGAGGGTATGATGCTATGTGAAATAAGTCAGAAAAACTAACACCATATGATTTCACTCATGTAGAATTTGAGAAATAAAACAAATAAAGAAAACGTAAAAAAGTCACAAACCAAAAAAGCAGGCTCTTAACTATAGAGAACAAATTGATGGTTACCAAAGGGGAGATGGGTGAGGGGTGAAATAGGTGATTAAGGGTACACTTATTATGAGCACTGAATAGTGTATACAATTGTTGAACAACATAATGTGCACCTAAAGCTAATATAACCCTGTATATTAACTATACTGGCATTAAAAAAAGAAAGAAGCAGATCCACTGGAATGTCTTTTGGGCATTTACTCCTGTCTTAATGCCTGACTGGATGAAATGTCTGGTGATAGAGAAACCATCTCACCATAATAAGGGTGAAAGTCATATTAAAGATGGAGGAGAAGGAAGATAAAAGGAGCTTTGTTTTGAGTGATATTGTTGGACTAATATGCCATCCAGGGATTTCTTATTGCATTAAATATATAGACTTTTTACTTGCCTAAGAGAAAAAAACAAAATCAAAAACCACAAACTGATTTAACCTGGAGAAAAATTTGTTTAAAATCCCATTATTCTTATGTTAGACTGTATAATATTTGCTATTTCATTTCTCTTGAATTGCAATAGTTATTTAGGATTCCTCCCATTCTTAATTAATCCATTTGAATTTCTACAAATGATCAAAGATATTCTAAATGGTAGTAGAGACAATCTGTAATTTATATTTTAGAGATCATGAGTCAAATTCTTTGACAGTTTGCAATTTTAATAAAATAATTTTATTAGACATTTTTATTTTTCAAAAACGTTTTAAATATATCTTTTTTTATTCATACGGAGGGAGAAATCTAAGGAAGGGTTCATTATATTCATTATATCAAATTATTTATTTGATATTCATTATATCAAATATTACAAATAAGAGGTTGTAAAAAGCAAACCCAGTATTTAAATTTAGAAATTTGTGCTTTGTTCAGTTGAAAAGAGAATTTTAGGATGGTCCATATTATTGTGTGGGTTTTTTTGTATCAATTATTATCAAACATCAGAGGGCAAAAACAAGTTTGTTAATTATCAAAATGGGTAGGTATTCTTCTAAGGTTTATTTTACCTCCGTGTATTTTCTTCCATTCTTTTTTTATCTTTTTTTATTTTCTTGTTTCTTCTTTTTTTTCTTTCTTTAGATTGATTATTTTCAAAGTAATTGTTTTTTTTTTCATTTTTGTTTTTATAATTCAGACAAAATCAGGTGTGTTTAGGGTGGTATGGCCATAGACTCCTTTTTACAATTCAAAACAATATCCAGATACCAATATAGCTCTGAAAGCAGAGGTTTAACTACATTACAGATAATTCTCTGGCATATTAAATTTTTGCTGCCCATATTTCAGATTTAATTTGAATGTCAATATTAAAGACTAATTTAAGTACTCTTGATTCTTTTTAAAACCTTAATTGTTAATTGTTATAATTCCAAGAAAAATTCATTGAATTCCATCAATACAATTATGCAAGATTTCACAGGGCCACAAAGATAAGAAATAAGCTCACGTCCCTAGTATCTTATATCAAGGAATGGGCAATCAAACGGTATGACCTAGACAGGTCACTAGGCCACAAGCCATCTATGAAACACGCCCTATGAGAAGTGGCTACACCGTTCGTGTGTAGAGGTGGTTCTTCCATGGAGCTCCTTAGGCCCTGGGCATGATGATGGGATTGGTTAGCCATCCCTCTCTTTTGTAGCACGTAATAAAATCCAAAGGCTTGGGTTTTGCCCATTTCCCATCTGCCTTCTGCTCTTACATGTGCATGTCTACTACCGTCAGTAAATGATGTACATGTAATGAGAGGTACACACCAGTGTTCTCGTTGGGACATATATTGTACTAGCCAAGGCCATTTGTAATGGTTTTGTTGTTAATTATTTATTCTATAATCATTACCTTAATGTTCTCAAGGGAAAATTTTGGGATAGATGCTATCATACCTTTTTCTAATTGCTTTTGAAAGAAAGCACTTAATTTACTTCTTTGTTCATCTTCATTTTGGTGAATTGGCAAAGGGTACTTGGCAAAGGATAGACATTTAATAAAGCACAGATAACACACACTCTTCACTGTCTATATTATTATGTCCAACGTTCTTTAATGAGTATCTTGTTTCTTGCAGGACGGTTCTGTTTACTCTCACTTCTGTGGTTGTACTTGTCATTACAACTGACTGGATCAGCTGGGACAAGCTGAATCGGGGATTTTTGCCCAGTGATGAAGTTTCCCGAGCATTCCTGGCTTCTTTCATCTTGGTCTTTGACCTCCTCATTGTAATGCAGGTAAGTGTTTTTGTATTTCCCTTCTCTCACTGAAACAGCTCTGTGCTTTGTTCTCAGTATAACAAACACTGTATGTAGAATGAAAGGCTCCATAAAGGTAGAGAAGTGCTTAGTTTACAGTTGCTATTGGGGGAGCTTTTCTGATCATAGTTTCAGCAGTTTTACTGGGAGGATAAGCCAACTGGGCTTTTGTGAAAGTAGCACCAAAAATTCATTGTATGAACATTGGAAGGTGGACCCTGAGAAACCATACAGCATGGTGGTGTTTTCTGCCAAGATTTCAAGGAAAAAAATAAGGCAAAGCAACAACAAAAAACCCTGTCATTTAGTAAATGAAAAGCTGCAGAGATGAGGATGATATAAAGCCAGCAAAGCAGGGATAAGCAATTGCCAAAGCAACTCAGGGTTTTATAGCGGTTGAAATGGAATGATGTAAAAATGCTTTTCCTGGTTATGGAAATTATCACTTTCTTTCAGTACTCACTAGAGATCATTCCATTTTCATGTAAACAATATTTCTGCCCTGCTCAGCAACACATTGTTTGTACAATAGCATTGCGCTAACCGGTGCTACTCATGTAATCTTCTGCTGTGAGTGCTTTGGGGTCTTAGGAATGTTCCTTTGAATGAGGCCGAAAGAAACGTTAACTATTTCTTGGCACTTTATCTTGCTCATTAAGTGTCCATCCATTTGCTGCCCATTTTCATACTGATTTTATAAGGCAATTTTGGATTTTCCCCTCCTGAGACATTGTAAGTTACCAGAACAAAGGCCACAATTGCTGAAGGGAAGGTAAACGCCACTGTGTGCCAGATTTATGTGAGATTTCACAAGATAGCAGATTGGTTTTCTCATTTTAGAGGCAAAGAGAAGCCTTTATAAGCAATATTCTGTAGTGTCTTAAAAGAGAATAACAGTTTATTGTTGCTGTTGCTTCACAGTATAGCCCAGGCATTAGGTTCAAGATGGTTCCTGGAATATATTTCTATTTTAATGGACAACAGTTTAAAATATGTTATCGATTTAAAAAATTATATAAAGTGGAATGTTTGTCTCATCTAAAAATTGATGTATTTCTTCTTTATTTCCTGTGGGATAGTTTAGCATAGTGGAGAAAGTAAGAAAGCATTGGTGGGTTCCATATCAGTCTCTTATTTGCTGTAGGACCTCCTCTGGATATTTATAAAATCAAATTTGTAGCACTAAATGGTGTATTTTGCATTACTTGTTCAGAGACTTTTTTTTTAATGTTTACTTATTTTTTAGAGAGAGCCAGAGCCAGAGCCAGAGTTTGAACAAGGGAGGGGCAGAGAGAGAGGGGACACAGAATTGGAAGCAGGTTCCAGGCTCTGAAGTGTCAGCACACAGTCCGATGCAGGGCTCGAACCCATGAACCATGAAGTCATGACCTGAGCCAAAGTCAGACGCTTTAACCAACTGAGCCACCCAGGTGTCCCTCAGAGGCTGTTTTTTTTTTTTTTAATGTTTATTTATTTTGAGAGAGTACACATGAGTGGGGGAGGGGCAGAGAGAAAGGGAGAGAGAGAGAATCCCAAGCAGGTTCCACACTGTCATCACAGAGCCTGACATGGGGCTTGATCCCAAGAACCATGAGATCATGACCTGAGCTGAAATCAAGAGTTGGTTGTTTAGCTCACTGAGCCGCCCAGGTGCCCCTCAGAGGCTGTTTTTATCTTCTTTCATCTGATACTCCTGAATGATATACTTCCTCATCTAAAATATCTGCTTTGGCCAAATGGCCTACCTCTTTGAACCCATTTTATAGCCAAAGGTATTAGCAAATAGACCACTGTCCTTTGGATTGTTTAAATTTGTATATGTGAGAGCCTAAATTTCCTGATTTTTGTCCTACTATCCATCACTTTCTACCCTCTTTGTATCTTTTTAGTTACTCTTCCAATGAGGTCACGAAAATCAGGGACTTGAAGTGGAAAAATATAACATTACAATTTATAGATACTATGAAATCACTCAAAAAGTACTTAATAAGGAGAGAAGGAAGAAAGAAAGCATAGTAAGGATTTATACAGGTAGAGTCAGCAGGGATTAGGAAGGGGCAAACATTCTAGGTGAAGGAAATGGTATGATAATGTGGAGTCAGTAAAGCGCTGAAGTGTTCAGAGAGTAGCCAGAGCACCAATTGACCGACAATGAAGAGTTTGTGCTGAGGAATCTATCAGTTTGGATGATTTGGGCTACAAGTAACAATAAGCCTGCCAAGCTAGCTTAATCAAAGTGGGGGGATGTAATACTGTGTTATAAGGATGCTGTACAGAATTAGAGAGGAGGGATGCAGTTACATTTTAGGGACACATGAAAGCAGAGACTAAAGTGCACCAGGGAGCCCAGATCTAGCTTTTTTTCTCCATCTCTCATCTTTTTTAATTTTTCCCTTCAGTTTCCTTCTCTTTTCTTACTACAGAGAAGCTTTCTCAGCTTCCCAGTTCATATGGAAGGAAATGGCCACAGCAAATACCTCAGAAGGAGACCACTCTAATTGTCAGGTGTAATTCTAGATTCCTGGGGAAAGGATTGTAAGGACTGGATTGTCCTGCACCCATCAGTGAAGTGACTGGGGCAAGGCAGTTCCACAGAAAAACAGGGAGATGCTGAGCCTCAAAAGCTAAATTAATTGATGTCTAATATGAAGGAAAGTCCAGAAAGAGACCCAAGAGTTAGGGCCCTTAACTCCTTTTCTCTCTCCCCCAGTACTGAGTCAGTGAGCCAGTCCCGTTGATTTCTCTTTTGCTATGTCTTTTGTGGCCGAATCCTTCCTTATCATTTCTCTGCTTGTATTCAGTCCTGAGTCTCCTGTATACTATTGTAAAATAATCTCCTATGCAAACTTCTGCTTCCACATGTCCCCTTGTCCCACACACTCTATGCGGCTCAGGCTCATAAACTTCCAGTCTGGAACGTCATGTTGTACATGCCTCTTCTCAGCCAAAGTGATACCTCATTGTCCAAGTATAAAGTCAGGACTCCGAGAGCATGCTCCCAGTGCCCTTCACCATCTGGCCCTGCTGTGTTTTCTCACATGTGTTCTATGCGGTAGATCTACCTCAGACCAAAGGGCTTATTGTTTGGCCCTTGACCACAGCACACTCATTCCAGGGTGTCTGTAAGCCTCTTTTTCTCCCCAGATGTGTCTCCTCCTGCTCTGGTCATCTAGACCCTACTGCTGAGGACCATTCCAATTCCCCCTCATGAAAACCATGTAATCACTCTCCTCCTTGGAACTCTTGCAGCACTTTTCACCTGGACACAAATCACCATTTCACTGTTTTCCTGCTCTATGGAGCAGGAACCATAGCTTATAACTATTTGTCCCTGGAGTCTCCCTAACACAGAGCCTTACATGGGCAGCAGTATGCCCAGAGTAATAACTGCTTGATGAGGATAAAGAAGTGACATTTCAGCACTGAGTCTCCTGCAAACTCTTCCCCCGCTTTGGGAGCATCATGTTAAAGTTTCAGGAACTAGTGCAAGTGGTAAAATAAACAGATCCCCAGAAGATGTATATATTCAAGGCATTTAAAAATATATAATACAAATATCCTACAAATCCATAGCCAACTAAACTGTGATCTATTTCATTCTAGATTCATATATTTCAGACAAAAGAAAAATAGAAAAGTAGCAAAATTAGTGGAAATGGAGGGAATAATTTCATTAGAAGATTTTCTCTCACTGGACTTATTTAAGTGATTTTAAAGCAATTGACCCTAGACTTTTCTAATAGTAGAAAAATTCAGCTTCCACTATCAAAAGATATTTTAATGTTTGGTAAAAAAAGAAAAAGAAGAGAAACCCTTAGAATATGACATTACTACTATAAAGATTTTATCTTAACAAAGTTAGTAGGTCAATTCTGAAAACTTGTAGAGAAAGTATAATTATTTTTATGAATGTTTATTAAATAGGATTTTCTACATTTATTGTGAAAACCATTTGATGTATCACATCTTTCTGCAGTTCTAGTAAAGTCGCTAGAACTAAGGCATAAACAGATGTCAGTATAATATAACATGCGACTCATATAAATCACACATTTCTACAGAACATGAGACGTAAATTGTAAAAAACACTTCTCTGAGGAAATATCTCAAAATCTGTTTAATATTTATAATTTTGCCATTTGGCTTTTATATTCCTTTAGTTCATTGCATAAGTATTTAATTTGCAATTGTGTCCCACCCATTCATCTCTTGTTAGATTGAAGAAAAAATATATGTAAGATATGTAAGAGTTAAAAATATAATGTATTGTAGAGTAATCAAAGAAAAAAAAGTGTCCTAGGAGTCCACCTGCCCAGAATAGAGAAAGAGAGAGATGTCAGTATAGACAGGATAGTAGGACAAAACTCCAAAAAAGAGATGAGAGTAGAAGGGCAGGCAGCAAGAATTTGAAAAAGGAAAACAATGGACAGGAAAATTTTCTCCAGCTGAGAAGTAAGAACTTAGTTTTTTTTTTTTTTAATATATGAAATTTATTGTCAAATTGGTTTCCATACAACACCCAGTGCTCATCCCAAAAGGTGCCCTCCTCAATACCCATCACACACCCTCCCCTCCCTCCCACCCACCATCAACCCTCAGTTTGTTCTCAGTTTTTAAGAGTCTCTTATGCTTTGGCTCCCTCCCACTCTAACCTCCTTTTTTTTTTTAAGAACTTAGTTTTGATCCATTAAGTTCAGAAAACATTTGTGAATTCTATTTTTTACTTTTTGAGGAACTTCCATACTGTCTTCCACAGTAGTTGTACCAATTTACATTCCCACCAACAGTGTCTGAGGATTCCTTTTTCTCCACATCCTCACCAACACTTATTTCTTATCTTTTTTATTCTAGCTATTCTGACAGTTGTAAGGTGATATTTTATTGTGGTTTTGATATGCATTTCCCTGATGATTATTGAAATTAAAAATAAAATTCCATATAATCCAATAATTCCCCCACAAGGTATTTACCCAAAGAAAATGAAAATGCTAATTTGAAAAGGTATGTCTACTTCTGTGTTTATTGCAGCATTATTTACAATAGCCATGATATGGAAACACCCCAAGTATCCACTGATAGATCATTAGATAAAGAAGGTGAAGTGTGAATACAGAATATTACTCAGTTCTGAAAAAGGATGAGATCTTGCCATTTGCAACATCATGAATAGACCTAGAGGGTATTATGTTAAGTGAAATAAGTCATAAAAAGAAAGACAAATACCATATGATTTCATTTAATGTGGAGTGTGGAATCTAAGAAACAAAACAAAGGGGAAAAAAACCTGAAAAAGTAGAATTAGTTCTATAAATACAGAGAACAAACTGATGGTTGTCAGAAACGAGGGAGTGGGCAATGGGAAAAATGGGTGAAGGGGAGTGGAAGATACAGTCTTCCTTCCAGTTATAGAACAAATAAGTCACAGGAATAAAAAATACAACATAGGTAATATAGTTGATAATATTGTAATAACATTGTATGGTGACAGATGATTAGCCACACTTACGATAAGCTTAATACAACATAGACTTGTTGCATCACTATGTTGTGGACCTGAAAGTCAGGTAACATTGTGCATCAACTATACCCAAATTAAAACAAATAAAAAGCCAAATTCATAGAAACAGAGAGTAGAATGCTGGTTGCCAGGTGTTGAGAAAAATAGGGAGAGGTTGGTAAAAGGGCACAAACTTCCAGTTTTAAGATGAATAAGTTCTGAGGATGTAATGTATAACATGGTGACTATAGTTAAAAACACTATTTTGTATACTTGCAATTTGCTAAGAGAGTACATTTCAAGCATTCTCATTTTAAAAAATAAACTATGTGAAGTAATGGATATGTTGATTAACTTGGTCGTGGGACTCATTTCACTACATATAACTGTTGGAAAAATACTTAGTGATAAATAATGTAACAAAAGAAAACATTTACAAATTCATTCCCTCTGTACACCATATCAGGTGCTAGAGACACAGGACAGTGGGAAAGGAAATCAAAGATCAATGACACAGTCCACAGGCATTTGCAGTCACAAAGGAATTCATAATTTAATAGAATAAATATGAGTAGAAAAATAAAGGCATTTCAAGAAACCGTTTAGAAGAATTATTCAGGTAAAAAGCAAACGTTCCTACATCTGCCACTTTTAAAATTTATCTTCCTGCCATCCTAGGATCTAGTTGTTGGTGTGAAGGCTTTAAAATAAAGGAGCTTTCTCTTTATAAGAGAAAGAACATTCTGTACTTTTTAACTAGACAGGAAGAGAGAGAATGAAAGAAGGAAGTGAGAGGAAGAAAAGGAGGAAATTAAGAGAGTAGGGAGGGGCTATGGGGAAGAGGAGGAGAGGTGTGGAGCCAGAAAGATGGGTATAGGTGGGGATGACTTGAGAAGCCAGTGAAAATCTCCAGTGTGGATGGTGGGTGGAGGTGGATGGGATGAAGCAGTGGTAATGACCATGGAGACTGATTAAGCTATATGTGTTGTTAAGTTTCCATGCATTCTCTGTCCTTTCTGAATGCTTTATATAACTGAACTCTAGGGGATTAGTGTAGGGAATATTAAAAACTGTCAAGTTTCACAACTGGATCAATGTAGTCTAGCATCAAGATAGCATCTGCTGAACAAAGTGCCCAGGAGGCAGAGGAAGCTATGAGAAGATAAATTTCTGGGAATTTATGGTTAATTATAGAAAGGTTTGGCCTTGAACCTCTTCTCTTTATCATCCTCTCCTCTAGAAGGCTTCTCTCTTCACCTTCTGTGTGGGTATATCTTTGATTTATGTATGTAAGTAGATTCATAATATAAAACATATTACATATGCAGTATCAGCTTTATGTGCTTCAAGGAGATGAAAGAATTCTTCTAGAAGAGAGGCTTTTAAAGAGAAGATGAAAGATTCAAAGGTTACATTTTGGTGAATCTTCACACTGTTGATACATGTTATCAGCACTTCTCTTGTAATTTATCTGTATACCTACCTAATACCTTCATACCTATGTATCTACATACTTACTCTAACATGTGGGCTCCTCAAGGAGAGGAGGTATGTTTTTTCAATTTTTTCATTCCCACAGCTGGCTCATGTTCAATGCATTGCAGTTTTACCATAAGTATTTGCTGAATGAAAGAATAAATAAATGAATGATCACAGCATTATTTCAGAAAAGCCAAATAACATGAGATTTTTCAAGAAGCAAAATGTTTACCAACATCAGGAGAATGAGCTATCAATAATATTAAATTAGGTCATTTTCATTGAATTATGATTTTACTGTAATTAAATATCCAAATAAAAATCTGAACAAATTGCTCAGTTAAGTGTTGAAAAGGACTCTTTGGTCTAGTTTGAAAAACACGTAAAGAAAAATGATATTTCCTGAAAAGTAATTCCTAATGCACTTAAAAAATAATTATGAAAATTGCATTCTACAAAGATTTCACTTTTTAACCTCTAAAAATGTGTTTGTTTTCTGTTTTGTATATGGTTCTCAGAAATAGGTTGACTAGTTTAAAAAAAGACATCATGAATTTTGGTAGACTTTATTTTAAAACTCCAATAACCTGACTTCAGTAGGGCACTTATTTTGAGGTCATAGCTGTTGAAAATGGAATCAATCACTTTAGAACATAGGGCAGAGCAACAAGCATGAACCGATTTTAATTAAATAGCTATGGTGTTTTGACAAGTTGGCATATATTTTCCGGACAAGTTGGTCTGACTGATTTTGTTTATAGGCTGCTTAGAAAGAAAGGGTTGTTTAAATGTCTGACCACCAGTTTTAACATGTCCTTCAGCTTTGGGAATACATTATAGAACTTCTTTCAAGGTATTTTAAACTCCTTTTCACAATCATTTTACGTCTTCATTTTTCTTATTCAAAGGTTACACACCTACCTTAAAACACAGTAATGACAATTTCTGTCCCAAATGATGACATGGACTAAGGCCTTATAATTGAAGTAACTCCTGGATTAACCATACATGCCTACTGTCTTCACGATATGTGCCTAAGAGGTTGAATCTCCCTTTTATTTACTGTCACCATTTTGTACTTCTGGCATCACCTGATCTAGTGGGATGACAGGACAATCGTGGAGGGGAATCTCAATATATTTATTAATAGTCCCAATAACTAGCTTCCAAATAATAGATAGACATCTTACAGTAAGACATGTCCATGCAGCATGGGAGAGTCCAGCCAAGTGGGCAGTGTGCAGGAGGTGCCAGAGAACATGTCTTAGCAGGTGACCTATAGTATCAAGAAAATTGTGCAGAAGATAACAGATAAGCTGGAAGCACTGGGGTTACCAGGCAAACACATTTTAGGGTCCAGTCATGGGCACTGGAGTGATAAACACATTCACGTGAAAATGAAACTAATAGTCTGGTTAACATATGATGTAGATCACAGTTTTGAAACAGGCGGTAAGTTCTATGAGGGATTATTGTGAGTAGGTGAGATCAGTCAAGTCTTTAAGGATAATGTGAGAAGAATGGTGCTTGAAGGAATTATAAGATTTGGTTAAGCAAGTGGAAAATAGAGACATTCAAGTTTTATCCCAATTTAAATGCTTTAGTCTCCAAGGTACTTTTTTTTTAAAGAGAGCTAGAACATGATTAAAAAACTGGGAAAATATAAATCCTATATTGTTGCACATGAGCAGTAATTTTTTCAAAGCCACATGGAGGCAGCAAGATATAACTCCTTCAAATTTGTATTTTTTCAATGGATGCATCATTGTTTTCAGGTGCCATGGAATGATTAGTAACTGATCATCACCCTGAAAGATTGTTCCAGCCATAACCTTCACCCCCATCTTTGTGTGTATATTGTGATTGGTCCTGGGAGTCACGTGTAGCAGTTACCACTTGTCGTTGCACCACTTGTATATAATAAAAACTGCCATGTTGAAGACACCCATTCTGCCATTTGATCAGGCTCCCAGCTCCTCTGGGGTAGATTTCAAACTCAGAGTTTGAAGTTATACTTCAGGTCAGAATTGGATAGGTGTTGCTAAACATGAGCCCTATTGACAGACATTCATGTCAAATATCCTGTCCCTGGATGAGATGGGCTAATACTCTGTAACTATTTTTGTTTAAATTAATTTATGTATTCTGAGAGTGGGGTACAGAGAGAGAGAGAGGGGTAGAGAGAGAGGAGAGTTCAAGAATCCAAAGCAGACTCCATGCTGTCAGCATGGAGCCTGACTCAGCGCTTGAACTTATGAACCATGAGTTCATGACCTAAGCTGAAATCAAGAGTCAGATGCTTAACCGACTGGGCCACCCAGCTGGCCTACTTTGTAGTTATTCTTAATGGAATATCAGGGATATGATATATTGCCATGAGCTCTTCTATTAAGTTTTTAAGATACGATGATAGAGCTTAGGAATAAGTTTAAAAAGAAATGTTGTAGGCAGTGAGACATCATGGAAGCCAATACAACAATGCCCAGTAATTCAGAACATTTATTTTAAACTCATACCTAAAATAAGAAATGAAGAACAGCCATTTTTAGATGACAAGTTTAAAAATATTTTAGAATCCTAGCATTTTAGAGTAGGAGGAAAATTTTTGGTCATATGATCACGTCCTGATTTTACAACTGAAACCCAGTAAGATTTGATAACTTGCCTGACAGTGGTTGGGCCCAGTCTAGAATTTGGATCTTCCAAATCCCAGCCCAGTACCCTGACAGATCATTTTTGAGTCAAAGATCCATTAACTCTGGAGTTCGACAAGCAAGAGGAGCCTTGGGGAAATGTTGTGCAACAAGTGGCTCAAAGTCTAGCCTAGTGTACTTAGACTAAGAAAGGATGGGTCCAATACTAGAAGACCATAGTATGAACCTTCCATATTAGAAATGAGGAACAAGCTACTGAAAAGGGCAGAATGCTGTACTGGAAACACACTAGACCCAAAATAAGGCAGGATGGAAGGAGAGAAGGAAGCAGAAAGACAAATAAAAGCTATTATTCACTGAGCATTTACCCTACATCGAGCACTATCCTGAATGCTTAGACACACTGTATATTATTTAATCTTCTCAACCTCCCTACAAGATTGATAGCATTATCTCTAATTTTTAAAATGAGGAAAATGAGGAAAATGAGAATTGCTCACAGTACACAGAGTCTGGATTCAGCAAAATGAGGATTAGAAAAACAGATCTGTGTGACCCCAAAGCCCATACTTTTCGTTACCTTACAGTATTGTGTATATCAAATTAATTAATATACACAACAACCACAACAGAATACTTGCTAGGTGGCAGGAAGCTTACTGAATGGTAGGAACACTTTTGCAGCAGACTAGAAGCAAGACTCAATTTCTTAGTGGCAGTGGAAATGTGTTTAAGTCACTTCATCTCTAGGTGTCCATAGTCTCATCTGTAGGATGACAATTTTTCATGACCCACATTATAGGATTTTTATGACAGTTAAATTAAAATGCAGTTGAAATATTATCTTTTCATATATCTAAATTACATTATTTGGAAGAAGAAAACAAATTAATTTAGTCGGAAAAAAGTTTCAGAGTAGTGCCTGGAATTACAATAAATCATTCAGGGTTGCTTGATTTTAGCTAAGCTAGACTATTATAATGTGATAAGGAGTCTGAGTAACAATGCATTGTAGCCATAACCTGCTATTAGAAATCTACACTAATGGGGTGATTTCCATCCCTACCTGATCGGAAGAATCAGAAAAACTCTTACAAGGATGTGAATTCTCTGGCTATTGGAACATTGTCAGAGTTTCTGGTTTAGTAAGCGTGCACTGGTGCCTGGGAATTACTAGGCATTACAGATGATTCTCGTGACCATGAATTAGAGTCAACTGTACTGGTTAAAAATGCAGATTCTTGGGTTTTCCTTTTACATCTAGTGGTATCAGAATCACTAGGGAATTTGATTTGTGAATATGGGTTTTTATTTAGTCCAAATATGATTTCTGTGAACTCATTATTCTAAGGTAATACACTACTAATAAGTGAAGGTTTATTATTACTTTGACTCAGATGGCTATACATAAAAGAACCCCAAGGAAATTACAAATTGCCAGATGGTACTTGGACTTTATTACATTTGATGAAGTTTGGAGAGTTCAAAATTATGCATTTGTCCTATAAAACTATATCATTCCTGTGGTGCATATTGTGAAAAGCTGAACAGTTAAAACCAAATATGTATCTGGTGCATTTGTCTCTAATTTTTGATGAAAGTGTATTTTATAAATATCCCTTTGCAGAAAAATGTATTTATGTCTAAGATGCATATCATCTATTTAATCTTTGTTTGATTTCAATAGCTGAGTCCTGAACATTTATTTGCAAGTTGAATAAGTTCTAAAATATAAGAATAGCATGAAACCAAAGAGGTATATATGTCTCTGTTTTATAACAAAATGACTTTATATACAAAAATATGTGTCTGGGGAAAAAATTAAAATTTTTTAATTAAAATTAAAAATTAAAATTTATAGTCCTTGTCATTCCTTTCTGGGACTTCTGAAGTTGGTGCCAAGAAATGTCCTTTTTTTCCTGTAATGAATAGAGCGATAGATGTGGATGCAAAATGAAGAAGCTCAGAGCCCTGGGAGAGATTCCTGCCCATGAAGTAGGGCAGTAGGAACCGGGGGTCAGAAGGAGTTGTTATGGGGGGGAAAAGAGAGAAGACATAGAGGTGACAGCTGCTAATAGAACTTGAGAAAGAGAGGGTTTTTTTTTTTAGAAGTTTTGCTCTGTAATGTGCAATGTTATAATTCTACATCCAACTTCCTAAGAAAATTTCAGTTCAAAAAAATAGTCTCCAATCCTTTTGACATTATTTTCCTTCAGTCCTATCCTTCTCTTTTGATTCTGATGGGTTTCTGGGCAAGACTCAGGGGAAAGACAAGGTCGTAGAGGCCAAGGTATATTCCAGTTACACAAATGTGAAAGTTAGTGGGTCCTTACGTGTAATGATTGTGTAGAATTCAGTCTGGTGAATGCATTCACTTTATCTTATGACTGCCTCTTAATTCAGCATTTTCACTCTTTACAAGCTCAAAGTCACAGTATATATCTCTTTCTTTTCAATCCAGTTTGTCAAATCCCCATCCTATAACAGCCCCTTAAACATCAGTATCCCATAAAAGCCCACCCTATTTTCCTTTATCTCTGCATCCCAGCTAGTTTTTCAAAGGTAGTTTTTCATCCACTGTCATGGCTTCAAGTCCTCCTTATGGGCTGGTCTTTCTCAAATCCAAATGCCTCTGCTCACTTTCACACCTGGAATATCTAACTGGCAAATGGCTATTTCCGCCAAGATCTTCCATGGGCTTCTCTGGTTCATCATATTTAAAACCAACCTATCATGATTTTTGTCCACTCAGTCACTCAAGCCAAAAAATCTGGGAGATATCCAAGATTTCTCTCTTTCATCTGTCTTACAGTCAATCACCAGCCTTGTGCATTCTTCTTGCTAAGTATTTCTTGAATCTGTTTCTCTTTAAGACCCTAGTAGCCTTTACTTAGTTTGGGTTATCATCAACTTTTACTTATAGGAGTATAATATTGTTTCTCTTCTTTTATTCTTACCCCATTTGTCCAAAGTAATCTTTTTATCTTTTTAACATAAAAATATGATCCTCAAAATCCTTCAGATAGAAATTCCTTTGTGTGCCATACTAGACCATTCTGTTATCTAGCCCATGGCCAGCTGCTGGCCTCTTCCTAGTCATCATCCTTCCTACCTTCCCCCACCTCCACCCCCCACCCTTTACATTTTATACGCCATTAAAATGTTGAAATACCAGTTGGTTACTCAAGTCATAATGCCTTTGTACTGGTAATAATAGGGCTTCTCGTCAGTGTGCATGCATGGCTATCCTCAGCCATCATTCAGACTTCAGCTTAAATGCTACCCTCTCTATGAAGCCTCATCTAACTCCAGACAAACTTAAGTGCTTCTTTTCTTACGCGTTCATCGCAATTTTATAAATGTCAATTATAGGGGCATCTGGGTAGCTCAGTTCCGTTGAGTATCTGACACAGAGGTTTCAGCTCAGGTCACAATCTCACAGTTTGTGGGTTCAAGCCCCATGTCGGGCTCTGCAGCTGGCAGCGTGGAGCCCGGTTGGGATTTTCTCTCTCCCTCTGTCCCTCTCTCTCTTTCTCTCTCTCTCCCCCTCCCCCACTCTTGTCTCTGTGTCTTTCAAAAATAAACTTTAAAAAATTAAATAGATAGATAGATAAATGTCAATTATAGTTATTCCCCTGCTGTATTGCATTTATTTGTTTGCAGGTGTATACCTATCTCACTGAAAAGGTGTGAGAATTACATGAAATAGTTCAGGTCAAATACAGAGAATATGCAACAGATGTTGGTTAAACTGGCAAGTTATTGGGACTCAATAATCATGTTTAAATGTTTTTTAAATGTTTATTTTTGAGAAAGAGAGAGAGAGAGACAGAATCTGAAGCAGGCTCCAGGTTCTGAGCTGTCATCACGGAGCCCAATGTGGGGCTCGAATTCACAGACTGTGAGAGCATGACCTGAGCCTAAGTCAGATGCTTAACCAACTGAGCCACTCAGATGCCACAATAATCATCCTTTACATGAAAGATTTTAGAATATTCCCAAATGGGAGCAATTTTATTTTTTCAGCTATAGGATTGTGTACTTGTATTGAAACTACTTACTACAAATTTCCGAGGTGAAAATCCTATTTATATTGATCGGACATTGAAAAGTTTGCCAGAGGGCTTTTCAGAGGGGTAATTTAAGATCCTGTTGACATTGGACAATTTATGAATTGAATTTGGCGTAGCTTCTAGAAATGTTCATCAGAAAATTCAGTTTTCTTTAGATTTTGCAAAGTACAACCATCGTAGACCCAGAGTAGAGTCTTTGTTCTGACTCTGCCATGTATTTCTCTGAGCCTGGTGTTTGCTCATGTAAACTCTTCTAGTTGAAACTGGTACCCTCCATGACTGCCATCAGTGTGACTCCTATAGACAGCTGCCAAGGAGGCTCGAGGAGTGGTAAAACTTGGGGCTATGATTGCTCCCTCCTGTATTATGAAGTGGGAGAAGAAAATTCTGATGGCAAAGCCATGAGGAAGAGGTTCCGAGAGTGGCAGACCCTGTTGTATTTTTCTTAATACCTGGAAAAAGGGGGAAAGTAAGAATATTACAACAGAGCTTTGCCTTACCTTCTTACCACCTACTAAGATGAGACCCCTTCAGAGGAGCTTCCTTGTTAAAGGTGGGACAGAGGATTGTAATCGCTGACTTCACATCAGGAATAAAAAATTCTATTATGATGGGTGAGATTAAATGAATTAAAACTTTAAAAACCAATAAAATTAAGTTCAGTCATATAGAGTTTGTGATGCTTTATTAATTTATAAAAACAGCAGCCATCTATTTGCAACTGCAAATTACTCAATATTAATAATAACACTAGTGTGTTACATGTCTTGCTATAGAATCACTCAAGGATTTAAGCTTAGCAGCAAATGTGCCTTTAATGTGTGAAGAGAGGAAGAATATTTGTAGGGCTTAACAATGTAAATGAAAGAACTTGAAATGGGGACTATCATAAAATGAGATTTTCTGCCTGGAAATATCTCTAGCCATATGACCTGGGATGATAATGAACTATAACAAGGGCATAATGTGATTAGAATAAGATGAGTGATTTATATCAGACAAGTCTTGTCATAGAGAAGGCACTGAAGTTATCACTCTTCAGCACAGTCTATGCATTAGTGCTGTCTGCGTTTGCATAGTTAGTGGCTCTGAAACATTTTCTATCTGACCTCTAGGGTTCTCTGAGTAATTCAGTGTGTATTTTGTGAGATTGACCCAGTAAGACAAATATTTAAATGAATAATGGAACTTTTTTTTTTAATTACTGATTCGCAGAGATTGGCATGTTTAGACACCCTCACTATTTCTGTTCAAATTCATGGGAGGCTTCATCTCATTGTAAAAATGGCTTTATGATTCTTCATTTCTCAGAATAAATCCTATATGTTTTTCAATGTCTTAGAAAATTATTCCCATCACTGAATAGACTGTAACTTGCTTATAAGGCCAGAAAGAGTAGATCATCACCACTAAACTTGAGGGGCAAGGGCAAGTATAAGTATTTCTCTTTTGAAATATGTTTTAAAGCTATGCTATACAAAAGGAACTTGCAAATCTAATTCATGTACAGCTACAGTCCTGTGATGCACAGTAACCTACAGAGACATTTTAGTGTCAACCTGCCAGAAAGTTTGTAATAATATATACACATCATGAACAGTGACTGAAAATACCTGGTGTGGTAAAGAGCATGATGCCTCCCCCACAAAAGATCTATATCCTAATCCCTGGAACCTGCAAATATGTGAAGTTACATGGCAAAGGGAAATTAAGGTTGTTAGTCAGCTGACCCCAAAATATGGAGATTATCCTGGACTATCCAGGAGGACCCAATATAACTACAAACGTGTTTAAAAGAGGAAGAGAGAAGCAGACGAGGACAAGAGGTAGCAGCATGAGGAGGCTAGCGTGAAGGCTGACCAAGAGGGCCGGGAGTCAGGAGGTGCAGGTGGCATCTAGCATCACAACAAGGACAGAAAAACAGATTCTCTCTCTGAGCTTTCAGAAGGAATGTTGCTCTGCCAACATCTTGATTTTAGTTCACTATGACCCATTTTGAACATCTGACTTCTAGAACTAAGATAATAAATTTGTATTGTCTAAGGCTCTGCATTTGTGGTCATCTGTTACAGCAGTAATAGGAGATGAATACATCTGAGTTTCTCCATATGTGTGCTGACATAGGGTATTATTGATCTTTCACATCTTTTCTAGCCTAATAGTCAAAAATACCTTATTGGTCTTTAATTTTTCATTATTAGCTAAGTTGAGCTTACTTCCTTCTGCTAGATCCTTGATAAATATTAAAATTGCTTTATGAACATCCAGCTCATGGACTGGACCTATTTCATTATTGAAGTTTTAGGGTTTTTTTTTTCCTTACCCCTTTGTTAGACCATTAGGTATCATTTTTGCTGTTGGTGTCTAACACATTAAGAACCTACTAAGTTTTTATGAGGAATTTATGGTGACTTCTTTAGTGTTTATGTATTATTTTTGAGAGAGAGAGAGAGAGAGAGAGAGAGAGAGAGAGAGAGAGAGCGAGCATGAATGGGGGAGGGGCAAAGAGGGAGGGGAAGATCTGAGGCAGGCTCTGCACTGACAGCAGCAAGTGGGGCTCAAACTCACAAACCCTGAGATCATGACCTGAACCAATGTTGGACGCTCAAGTGACCGAGCCACCCAGGCGCCCCGGGGGGAATTGTGGTGACTTCCTATAAAATAGACCAGCTTTTCAACTTAGCCAGAGATGATCACATGCTTTTTTTCAGTATGTTTTATAGTTTAAACTATTAATGTAATAAACTATGAAAATAGGTTTCTTACCTTCACCCATTCTTATGTCACTGCAGTATATCCCACTTTATGGTACTTCATTATTATTTAGTAAACTGCTGAATTCAGTTTTGCATGTAATTTTATGAAAGAGATGCATGTATCCTTTTGTTCCTGCCCATTTCTATCATGGTCATGTTGGTCCTATCAATGAACTGAAAGCTTCTGTCTTTGCTGTGCTCTGGAATCATTTCCATATATGGAAGCTATTTGTGGAACATTGACTGTTCCATGCCTTGTTACACATGCTCTTTCCCTACCCTATGTTATATTATGTAAGTAAATTCAAAGGTATTTAGAAAGAAAAGGCAAATAAATATATTACTCAAACTGCTGTTTTGAGGTTGAAACTCCCCTCATCTTTTAAAACCAGAGAGTTTTTGCATCCATAAACCACTCCTGTAATTATAGAAGGAAAAGGAGAGATGCAAGAAAGGCTGTCCTTGGTGAGTTGTTACTGGCAGCATAGCTTCTGCCTGCCTATAATTTCATTAGATTTCCTTTCCTATGATGTGTTATTGCTATTACTATTTCCATTATTATCATTATCATGATTGTGCCTTATATGAAACCCATTTACACTCTACCGTATTATAAATATATTGTTAATTCATCTTTTATGATGTCAGCTTGGACTGTATTAATAGGAGTGTCCAGGATCAAAGAAGGAATAGCCCCATGTTACTTCATCACAATCAGAACATTTTAGCAGAATTGTGTGGAGCTTGGGGTATTACATTAAAATGTATTGGTTTATTAGGTTGCAAAAGCATTACAAGTTCTTCAAAAAACAAATTGGAAAACAGAACAGAATAAAGAAGTAAAATTATTTATAATGCAGTCTTCCAGATAAATTAGTCAGTGCATGTGAACTTTATGGAAAAAATACATATGTATTTTTCCAAAAATGGAATCATCTTCTACATTATTACTATTTTGTAACCTGCTTCTTCACAAAGTATTATTAAAATCTTTCATGTCATGAACTATTCTTTCACAAGGTTATCTTAGTGAATGTGTTACAATGTAATTTGTGATGTGATCATGATATAACAGATTACCTATTGTGCAATGTTTGTTTCCATTTTATGACTATTTATGGTGTTGCAATGAACATGACACAATGATTATTTTCTCGAGATGAATTCCCAGAAGTTGAATTGGTAACTTAAAAGGGTTGCACATTATAATGACTTCTCATATGCCTAGCCAAATTTCCCTCTAGAGGTTGTTCTATTTATTATTCCACAGTAAGTATAAGAAAGTGACCATTCTCCTCACCAACAAATAGCAGAGTTGTATTAAGAGTTTCCAATTTTTAATGGGTAAAAAAAGGAAAATTTCATTTTGACATACATTTCTTTAACTACACATATCCGTGATCACTAGCTGAACAGCTTTTTCAAAATTTTTATTTCTTTTTTTACTTTTACCAATATAATACAGAACAGTACATGATACAAGCATCTCAGGTAGCCTGGGGTAGTCTAGCATACTATAAACAAACAAGAATATCCTCACCCTTCTGCAGTGACTCATATGGGTATCCATACCAAATGGGACATTTAGAAACCATTAATATCCTTTCTCATCAGGTGTTTGTCACCAAATGAGCTCAGGTCAGATTAGGTTTTGCTGCTGTATGAATGCCAGAAAAGCTTTATTTTCAGAGTTTTCCTACTTCGAAATTGAGGGCGAGGGATGGTAGACATATAGTGAAGATAATAATTGTTTAAGTCTATTAACCATTTATATTTATTCCTTTTGTGAATCGGTTTTCATATCCTTTGCTCAATTTTTTATTAGGATGCTTAATATTTTCCTCATTGGATTATAAGACCTCTTTTCACATTAAAGATATTACCTCTTTTCCTATTATATATGTTACGAATATTTGTTTTGAGTTTTGTTATTAGGATTTTTAGTTTAAAACAGCTGTTGTCGGGGCACCTGGGTGACTCAGTTGGTTAAGCGTCTGACTTCGGCTCAGGCCGTGATCTCGCGGTTTGTGGGTTCGAGCCCTGTGTCGGGCTCTGTGCTGACAGCTCAGAGCCTGAAGCCTGCTTCAAATTCTGTGTCACCACCCACCTGCCCCTCCCATTCTCATGCTCTGTCTCTCTCTGTCTCTCAATAACAAATAAACATTAACAAAAAAATTTTAAAACAGCTCTTGTCAAATTGGAGTCTTCCTGAGAATAACCTGATGTGTATGTATGTGTATGTATCTGTATCTGTACAGAGTAGATATGCATGTATGCATGCTTTGGTATCTACATGCATGTTTCATGTAAAGTCCCGAACACTCTCCATAGAGTATTTGATATGAAAGGTCAAGGTAGTTACACTTGTGAGCACACATATAGACTTGTCTAATCACTATATTGTACACCTGAAACTAATGTAACATTGTGCATCAACTGTACTTAAGTTTAAAAAAAAAAGGTTCTAATATATATTATGGTGATAGTTGTACCATTTTGGAGTAAATTAAAAACCATGAATTTCACAATTTAAACATGCATTGTATGCTATGTGAATTATATCTCAGTAAAGCCTCTAACAGGAAAAAAAAAGAAAGCAGTCTAGATAGAATTCTGAAATCTGAATCTTAGAAAGCCCAAATGTGATTCTAATGCAGGTAGAGATTCATAGTATGGCTTGTGGTAGGTTTGTTTAGCATGCGGTTGTTTTCGACTTATCTTGTAAAATCTATCAATATTTTCCTTTGTGATTTCTGTCTTTTATGTTAAGCTGAGGATACTGTGTTTCAGAAGAGACGAGAACATTTGCAAAGGCCGGCAACCAGAATGCTGAGAGACCCACAAAGAATGACAAAGGAATGATAGAGGAAATGGATATGTTCAGCATTAAACCTAGACTTTGAGGAGGAACATGCTAGCTCTCTTCCACTGTCAAGTGGAAAAGACAAAGTAGCTATTCTCTGTTGCACCAGAAAGCTGAGAATAACGTGTTGAGATTCAGAACATCAAATGCATCTTCCACTGTGATTTGCCTTTATGAAACATATATGATCATGTCACTTCCTGTTTGGAATCCTTTGTGGCTTTTGTTGTCTTTAGACTACTCAGTGTCTTGTGAGGTCCCTCGTAGGATCCCCATAATCCAAGCCTCATTTGGCAACTTCTCTCTCCACGCTACTCACCTGATGTGCTGCTCAAGTGAATGGCTTGATGTTTCTCAAAAGCTCAACAGGTTCACACGTCTTTCCTCCTTCTCATATCTGACTTTCACAAGCTATCTGATCTACTAAAGCCCCCTTTCTTCTAGCCTGAGCCATATGTTGAGCTCTAGTCAGGGCAGTGTCCTTGGGAGTCCGTTTCTGTCACGATCCTCTGTCTGGAAGGTTACCAATGTGACATTATCCAGAAAGTAAGTCATTGAATATCCCAATCATGTATTTATATGCATTTACATATAGTAATATGTGGTTAATATTTATTAGTAATAAGCTAGGTACTAGGGCAACAGAGATGAGTAAAATGCATATCTTCCCTTCTAAGATTCTCAACATTGCAGAGAACAATTAATGAAAATTAAATGGGAAAGTTTAGTGAATATTGGAGAGGGGATCACCACTGTATAATTCACATTTCAGTAGTTATGGAAATCCGAGTGAATTTATAATGCATTCAGACATAAAACTGTGCTTAGGAGGATAAATAAAATGAAAAGAATTAAACTTGCCTGGGTTATAGAGAGGAGTAGCAGCATTGCGTTCTAAACCAAATGCGTAATTTTTGCCAAGATGATTAAGCGGAAGATGTTTATGCTTCCGTTGAAAATTTGATTGGTGTTATACAGCATGTTAACTGAAAGACATGCTCATCTTTACTTGCTTAGGAATCCTTAAAATGTTCAATACAGTGGCTGCATGTTTTTGCATAACAAAAGGGAATGTGCATCACTGAATGTCTTGGGATAATGAGCCTGTTAGTATTTTAGCATCTGCGAAATTTATATTTCACTGTGGTCATTAATGGATAATTTTCCCTTCCACAGTATAGAAAATGACATTTTTTTCTTATTGTTACACACCAATTAGAAGTAGGAGTTGTATTTCTAGTAGCACGTTACTCAAGTGCATTGCATTTGGAATCCTTCCTTTCAGATATCAATGTGCCATGCAGCCCAAGTTCCGAGTCGGTAAGAATCCCACAGTTGCCACGGTCTGGAGCCCCCAGTATTTTAATCCCGTATCTCCAATACTTCCAGAGCTGGCTAGTGAGCTGTCAGGGAATGCCCATTAAGGAAAATGCATTCCTCGACATCACACACAGCAAGTTAAGCGGCCCGACCTAGGCTCGAACTTCCGTGACAGATTACAAATGGGTTTTTCTCTGTGGAGCAGTGAGCCAGCTAAGTAATTTCTAAATAGTAGACTTGTCATCCAAATGCAGTTTGACATTATCTGTAGGTGATCAAAACCCTGAGCTTTTTCTCCAGGTGATTAATAACCCTTTTATTCTTTCACTATGGAACATCAAGAGAGTTGATAGTAATTGTATTAGCTAAGGCTGATTTCCTTTGCAAGATCCAAAACAGTGCATAACCCACTAGACTGAGCTCCTTGAAGGCACAAGCCATCATATGTATCTTAGTATCACCACCGTTTGGCCAGTGTGTTGCAGTAAGAGTTTCCATAAATGTGCAGTGACTTGAATTAACTTAATTTGCCATGGATGATAAAAACTACCAGGAATTTCAGTACTAATAACACTCTCAGTTCTATGTAGGGTTTGAAGCTTTAAGAAACTGCATTTTTTTTTCTGCTAGTAAGTCAACAACCCTATGAGAGAAATATTAGCTCTTATAGTTCATTCATTCAGCTACTTTTGGAAAACTGTTGTCACTGACTAGATACAGCATCATATTCTGGCCAGGCAGAGAAAATGTTATAATTTGTAATTAAAAGAGATCTTTGGTTGGGATTTGGGCCAATTTTCCCCAATGTTCACCTTAAATATTTACTACCATTTCAACATGTTTATTTCTAGAGAATTCTAGAATCTTCCAGTAGCAGAAGGGTCTTCTCATTTCCAGGGAAGTCAGAGACCATTAAAACTCCCAATGCAATGAGGTAAAGGGAAGGTCAGAAATAGTTGTCAAAAGATAGAATGTACAGATAAAATGCTGCTGTATCAATGACAACTTTTCTTAGTGACTCTTGAAATCAGGGTGAATTGCTTAAGGAATTTAGGGAACTGATATGATACAAGAAATAAAACATAGCTTGATATTTTAAGACACAATTGTATTTCCAGAAACTTAGCATCCACAGATATACCACAGGGGCCACTGAAAGGAGAAGGGAGAGGCTATAAAAAGGGTAGTGTATGGAAGAGGGACTATTCACTTCAAAGAGAACAACTTCCAACTTACTGCAGAGTCTTATAAAACATTTCTCAGTTTTCACTGCTGAAAATATTTCAAATGCTACACCTCCAGAACAGTGGCATAGATATGATATTAAATTACATAGGAAGAAGTGTAAGGGTTCTGAAGGCTTAAACTGTACACGTACAGAATAGAGGCTTAGTAGCAATAGGCACGAAGCTTCTTATTGGTCAGTGTGGCTGCCAAACACACACACACACACACACACACACACACACACACACACACCAAAAAACAAAACAAAAAACCTAATGAGAACTTGGGGTGTACTACCAGAAACAGAATTTAAAATATCAGAGGTGATAAATTCATCTCTAGTCTAAACTGATCAATTCTACTTAATCAGAACTTTTCTGAGAAAGATGTGCATAATTTTCAGGTGTAATTGGTCAGTATAGTGAGGAGTAATACAAAATTTGAGGAAAAAAGTTCTCAAGGGAATTAAGATAATTTACTTAAAATATTAATCATTGGTATAAAACAGAGACCTTGTGTGAGGCGCCGGGGTGGCTCACTCAGTTGTGTGTCCGACTTCAGCTCAGGTCATGATCTCACAGTTCAGGAGTTCAAGCCCCACATCAGTCAGGCTCTGTGCTGACAGCTCAGAGCCTGGAGCCCGTTTCAGATTCTGTGTCTCCCTCTCTCTCTGCCCTTCCCACCCTCATGCTTTGTCTGTCTCTCCTCCAAAAGTAAACATTTAAAAAAATTTTAAATAAATAAATAAATACGTACATAAATAAATAAATACAGAGACCTTGTGTTAACAGACAGGTCCTGAAATTTTATTAACAGGTAGAAATGATGTTTTCAGAGTTTAGATTGTGAGAAAAAGAGGAAAGAAACTATGATAGCTATCAGCCATATTTATTTATATATATGTAATATATATTATGTATATATATAATATGTATTATTTTGGTGAAATGTAAGTAACATAAAATTTACCTTTTTAACTATTTAAAAAAATTTTTTTTAACATTATGTATTTTTGAGAGATAGAGACAGCGTGAGTGGGGAAGAGGCAGAGAGAGAGGGAGACACAGAATCCTAAGCAGGCTCCAGGCTCTGAGCTATCAGTACAGAGCCCGACGTGAGGCTCAAACTCATGGACCGCAAGATCATGACCTGAGCTGAAGCCGGACGCTTAAGTGACTGAACCACCCAGGCGCCCCCCCCCCCATTTTAACTATTTTTAAGCACAGTCAACCCTTGAACAACATGGAGGGGGGGATGTTAGGGGCACTGATCCTCCAGTTAAAAATCCACATATAGGGGCACCAGGATGGGTCAGTAAGTTAAGCATCTGACTCTTGATCTCAGCTAAGGTCTTGATCTCAGGGTCATAAGTTCAAGCCTTGTGTTGGGCTCCATGCTGGGCATGAAGTCTACTTTTAAAAAAATCCACATATTCTCAAAACTACCAGTGAGAACCCTGAGAGATCACTTTACACCATTTACTGGAGAGACAAATGCTTACATGAAGATGATCAGTGTCACAGGCATTTTAAGTGGATACTCCCAACACCTGTTCACCCCAATAGCAACCGGAGGTAGCTACAAAACTATTAAAGTTGTATAGCATATGCTATAGTTAATTTTATGCAGTTATGATTGAATACTGCATCTTTAAACTCGTTTATATTTCTCTCAAGTGTGAATGGTTCCATGTACAGTCTCTGTGTTTTTATAAATTTTAATTTTTTATAATGTTTTTATAAAGATTTGTGTATATTTTTTGGTAGTAAGTGATAAAATAGACTAGTATCTACATATATTTTATGGATTCATGACATACCTTTTTCTTTTTTTTATGTTTCTAGGGTATATAATTCATCTGTGAGTTTTTTAAATTGTAACATATCTCAAAAAATTTTTCCAATGTATCCATTTTTTAAAACATGCATAAATCTGGACTGCACAGCTCAAGCCTAAATTATTCAAGGATTAATTGTGTACATGTCCATGGCATTAAGTGCATTCAGATGGTTGTGCAGCTGACAGACTGTCTCCTTGACCAAACTTTAGTCAGGCTTCTTGGAGTGCTCTTCTCCACTAGCCCTCAGTCTTGTCCTCTAGGATGCCTAGCTCTGTTGTGGCAAAAATGCTACTTAGAGAGACTGCCCCACACCCTTGATATCTGATCACTCTCACCTGCCTTCAGCAAAAATCCTGTTAAGTTGATGTAGTGGGAATCCATGCTTGATGTATCCTCTCACTAATTTCCCATCCACCAACCCAATCCCTCACCCCCACGTCTCTGCTTGGTGGCTATAAACCCTCAGCTTTCTTTACTTGTGGAGAGTTGAGCCCTGCCTCTCTCCTCTATCACTGTGGTGTTGACACCTATTGCCATAGTCCTGAATAAAGTCCTCCTTATCATTTTAATAAGGGCTATTGTTATTTTAAAAAGAATATTTTTCTTAACATAATTATCACTACCATCCATCTCCAGAATTTTTTCATCTTGAAAAACAAAAAACTCTGTACTCATTAAACAATAATTCCTCATTTTCTCCTCCCCGCAGCCCCTCGCAACCACCGTTTTACATCTGTCTCTGTGAATTTCACTATCTGCCTCATGTAAGTGGAGTCATATGGTATTATCCTTTTGGTGGCTGCCTTATTCCACTTAGCATAATATCTTTAAGTTTCATCCATGTTCCCTGCTGTAGCATATGTCAGAATTTCCTTCCTTTTTAAGACTGAATAATATTCCACTGTGTGGATATGCCCATTTTGTTCATCTATCCATCGGTCAGTGGTCCCCTGGCTGCTTCTACCTTTTGGTTAATGTGGATAATGCTGCTATGAACATGGAGATACAAGTACCTGTTTGGGTGTGTGCCTTCAGTTCTTTTGTGTATACATTCAAGAGTGGAACTTACAGATCATATAATAATTCTAATTTTAATTTTTTGAGGAATTATATTATTGATGAATGCACCATTTTACACTCACACCAACAGTGCATAAGGGTTACAATTTCCCACAGCCCCCTCAACACCTGTTATTTTCTGGTTTTTTTTTGGATAATACCTATCCTAATGAATGTGAAGTAGTTCCTCATTCTTGTTTTGATTTTCCTAATCATGAGCCATACTTGTTTTTTTTTTAATTATGAATTTTCTATAATAGTTCAATGGAAGCCTTTATTCCTGAGTGAGTTGGAGCTCAACCTCTTAATAACCCTAGAGGCTCTAAAACCTCCTAATTTCCTATACTGTAAGTTAGCTTTTCCAATAGAAATACAATGTGAACCACATATATAATTTTAAGTTTTCTAGAGCCACATTAAAAAAAGAAACTTGTAAAATTAATTTTAATCATATATTTTGTCTAATACAATATATCCAAAATACCATCATTTTAAAATACAATCAATATAAAAAATTTTAAGGAGGTATTTACAGTATCTTTTCATGCTAAAATTTTACTGTGCATTTTCTGCTTACAGCACATTTCAGTTCTGACTATCTACATTTCAAGGGCTCAATAGCTACTACCATATTAGACAGGTCTAAGATCTTGATTGCAATTAAACACTCAATAATGCTATGAGAAATTTTAAGGCACTAACAGTCAATTATCAATACATGATTTTCAGAAATCCTGTATACATGGCAACTTGTGAGTGGATGGGGACATTTTGCTACCTTGCCACTGTCCACACATTGACCACACCTATACACATACTCATACATGGAAGGACACCTCCCCCTGTATAGCAACATCAAGAGGGTCTCACCATTTTGTTGTATTTACTATAAAGTGATAGCATTGTTGTATACTGTTTCACATTTTTTAAAAACTCATAATATTTCAGCTAACATAGAAGTTGTAAAACATTGTTTGGCTAGTCTGGGAACCTAACCACAAATGCTTTGATTCCCCAGCAATCAACATATGAACCAAGTTTGGAATCATACCATTGATGAAATGGTCAGTTTCTATATGGGTGACCACTTGAATATTTAGATTTGGGAACCAAATAATGGCCTTTAAATCAGCTCTAGTATTTCTCCTATTGGGATGCTTCACAAGCCAAGGCACTATAATATAAATAAAGCATTGAGGGGTGCCAAATCCAAAATTGTCACAGGAGATATTAGATCCTCTGAGATCCTTGTCTGCTTTAGTAACAGTGATGCTTCATAAAGCCGAGATTCATCTTTTAAGCCATCCTATCACTAAAAACCTTAAGTTCAGGCTCATTCCAGTACTTCTCAGTTTCATATCTGTTCGTCTCTGTACAGCCTGCATGCCAAACAGTTAAAGAACTTTTAAACAATTAAGAAGGAATCCCTTGTCAGGTTAAGTTTAAATGTTGACAGCTTGAATCACAAGGTAATTGTTCATGAATTAGTGATGCAGTCAGCTTCATTGAAATTTAATGGACAATATTGATCTTTCTAAGCTTCCTATAGAATTTAACAATTTTTAATTGCTCACAGTGTCAGATTCCCTTTTGCACTGGATTTTTCCCTTCCATCTAGGAAGTAGCTAGCAGAGGACTAAATATGTGGCCGCTGCCACTCTGTAGTCCCTCAGGGCTCCAAGCTTCCCCACAATGCTCAGTGACACTTGCTAACCCACTGACTGGTGAGAAAATTTTATTCTTATCACCATGAGCATATGGGTTTTACCTATGATGCCAAAAATAAATGTAGCTAATTAAAATAATAAATATTCAATATTTATGTGGGTTTGTGCCAAATATCAACTCTGAGCTAGAGGCATCACTCTTATTAACAATTTATCACATAAATCAGGTGCATTTAGATGGAGCAGCCATTTTTCTGTTATATGTGTGTAAACAGAAACCCAGGGAAGACACATCTTGACAGTGTCACTTAGCAGGTCTGGCACACTGGACACGTTATGTAACAAGGCTTCAGTTTTCCTTATTTATAATATGAGAGCAATAATACTGCCATGAAGTACTGCCATACAAAATAAATTACATAGTGTTTTATTTTAGTCTTGCTTTATTTTCTTCACTTTGCAGAAATGGGATGAGTTTGTGCAAAGCATTTCACCTTTTAGTAGAAGGTGAAAAAAATATGTCCTCACTTAAATTAATGAATCCAGTCTTCACTGAGCTAAACCAAATTGCTCTGTATCAAAGAACTGGGACAAATGAAAAAAAAGCGGGGGTGCCTGGGTGCCTCAGTTGGTTAAGCGTCTGACTTCCGCTCAGGTCATGATCTCCTGGTTCATGAGTTTGAGCCCTGCATCAGGCTGTGCTGACAGTGTGGAGCCTGCTTAGGATTCTCTCTCTTCCACTCTCTGTCTGCTTCTCCACCATTTGTGCACAAGTTCTCTCTCTCTCTCTTGCTCTCTTTCTCTCTCAAAATATATAAGTAAACAAAAGAAAAAAGAAACTACATGGGCTTATTTAAGGTTACCTTTGAATATTTTACAATCATATGACCACTGATAAAATTGTTCTATACAACCCTGTTTTAATCTAAATTAAAAGTTATAACATAATTAATGTGTAAGTTTTCAAGCACTAACAATAATCCTATGACATTTTTCAAGCAGAACCACCCTCCAGCTTAGGGGCTTTATAAAAAAAAATTAAACAAACTGCATGCACATGCATACAAAGTTGAATCGTATCTGCAATGGAAATACTGATTTCAATTTAGACCATTTTATTTCTAGTCAACCGTGTGTGTGTGTGTGTGTGTGTGTGTGTGTGTGTGTGTGTGTGTATACAGTTTTAACTAGCACTGGAAGATTTAGAATACCTATAACCTTGAAATAACTTTAGCTTTAAAATAATTTTATATAAAAGCTATACCTATTCATCACAAATGATACCAAGATATTTAAAATGTCTTTGTACATCAACAGTTTCTTGTAACATTGTGTACTTTTTTTACAATTGATAAAAGTGAAAGACTACTAGAGAGTGTTTGCTAATATTCAAAACTGAGAAACCACAACTGTGTTGTCAAAGCTGAGCAGACAATTTGCACATCTCTCACTTCTCTGAGACTGTATTGTTCTTCCCAGAAGTGTCTTGAATCAGCCGCTCCCAAGTTTCTTGCTTCAGAATGCATGATATAAATGTCACTTATTTCGTAAGTACTTTTTAAATACCAAAAATATGCCAGGCCCTAGGCATGAAATATGGTGGATAAAAATGCCATTGCCCGTTTGCAGCCTAGAATCTGGTGGCAGAAGCAGGTATGAATCAATGAATCATAGAAATAAATACACAAGTACAAGATGTGGTGATTTGTCTTATGGAAAAGTACAGGGAGATATAAGAACATTGAAAAGAAGGACCTGGCCTCCCCTGGGGAGCTCAGTTAGAGATCACTTCTCTGACCAATCAACCAGAGGGTGATGGAGAGAAAGAACATGGGCTTTGGATAGATATAATCTTGACTTTCAAATCTGTCTTCTTTGTCCTGAGGTAAGTTGCTGAAGTTCTCTAAAATCTGTTTTCTGACTTATAAAAGAATTTTAATGTATTTACTTCAATAAAGTTCTGAAAGACCATAAAATAGATTTGTTAGTGGCTAGAACATCATATGCATTTAATAAATAATAGGGTCCTTTCTCTTCATTGCTCCTTTGGTGACAAACTTTTACTTAATGCTAATAACATTGTAGTTTTCTTCTTAAGTATCATTCCAAATCCTATCCAGGTCAAAGAAAAGTAATTATAATGTAAAATTATATCTGCTGTAGAAATACTGATACTCAATTTAGAGCATTTTATTTCTAGTCAGTTGTTTGCGCAGTAATGTAATTAAGGGAATGGATTCCTTGACTGTAGGAAAATAGCATGCATTATGCATTTCATTAGCTTGGCTGAGTAAAGCCATGTGACTTCATGGAAAACCTACAGAACTAAGAGTTTGGAGAACATGATTATAATTGAAGTGCTTGAAAAGTCATGGTACAGCTTTGGGCCTCAGGGGAATCATAAATCCCTTTAGCTCCATCATTTTGGGAAGCTGAAAAATGAGGTTAGTGCCTATTTCACATGGTTAACTCCTACTCTTTCTGGGATTCTTAGCTTAAGGGTCACCTCCTTGGAGAAACTTGCCCTGACTACCTAAAATATGGGTTATGTGTTACTCCCTTGGGCTCCCCTAAAGAACTCTGCAACTCTTTACTGAATGTCTGCACATAGGACTAATTATTCCCCATGCAGTGGTCCATGAGGGGTAGAACAGTGCCCACTTCACCCCTCAGCCCTTGGCACAGTGTGTGATATTCAATAAGTACTGTTTAGAGAATAACTGATGTATCATCTAAGACAGAAAAAGATCAGTTGTGTGCTCAAAACTATAAAAGTGTTCTGAAAAAGCAGATAGACTGAACTTCCACCTTAAAGAGATTATATTTAAGTAAGGAGAGCAAGACTAACACACCAACAAAAACCAAAATATATTACCCCATATATATAAGAGGGGTGTTGTAAAATGAGGTATTCTCTAGAAATTCTTCAGCACCAGGGATGGTCATGGAAGATTTTGAGGTTTTGAAGACTGGGAAAGAATCCACTAAGTAGAAAGAGAACAGACACAACACATGGGAAGCATCATGAGTGAAATATGGAACAACGTGTGTATGGAACTTGGGAAGAGCAGCAGAAGTCCATGTGGTTAGCCAAAGGACCTAGCACTGGAGAGGCAGCCTGGAGTCACACTTTGGAGGTCCTTAAAGATCAAGAGGATTATAGACTTGATGGGGTTGAAAATGTGGCTAAATTGATAGTGTTTAACATGAAACCCACATGCTCAGAATAAAGTTCTTAGAAATTTAGGATAGGTTTTAACAAATGAATGGAGTCTTGAAAGAAATAAGGCTTTCAACAAAATCATTTTGAAACAATACTTTATATTTAATCTTTTAAATTTCTAACCCATGCCCATTTCTTCTATCTCATTGATCACCATAACAGTTCAAACAGGTAGGTCAGCATTCACAGAGGAAGAAGAAGTTGCTCCAAGAAGTTAAGTGGAGGGTCATCTAGTTCATGAATGGCAGAACCAGGATTAAAGGGATCAATTCCTGAATTTCAAATTTCTATCATTAAAGTTAAAACTAAAATTTATCAAATGGTAGCAATAGTTTAGTTAATTTTGGTATATTGTCTAAAAACAAGATACCATAATCCTGTTGAAAAGGTGGAGATTTTTGTTGGTGAGGGTGTTTCGCTTTTAGGATAAAAATATATTCATGTTTGTAAGCCTACACAAAAGCACTAATGGAGAGCATTCGCCAGATTTTTCTGGGTAAATCTAAGTTCATAATGCCCATGTATCATAATACTCAAAGAGTAATATGTGTTCCTTTAGCTTATGTGTCAAAAACCAGAAACAATCCTTGCCATTAAAACCACATGAACTGTATACTCTAGTTTAAAAGGAAAATATTTAACAGCTAAAACAAGAAATTGGGATTTATTACAGAGGCTGGTTTTTCTACAGAAGAGACATCACGTGTATTCTATAAAAGAGCAAATTTAGAATATGGCAATCAACACGTTTAACTTAATTTCTTGAGTGCTGTTGGTTGATTCATACCCTTTGGCCACAGTATAATATACGTGATTGTTTATCGCTGAATGCTCTGGAAGGAGGCTGTGTAGTATTGTGCTCAAGAGGACAGATTCTAGAGTCAGAATTGCTTGGGTAAAACTTTGTTCTCCATCAACTAATTTGTTATGTCATGCATGTTTCTTAACCTCTATAAGTCTTATTGTCTTTGTCTATAATATGTGGATAGCAATAACTAAGTGAATTTTGTCTATGATTCTTTTAAAATAGGAAAGGATTAGGGGCGCCTGGGTGGCGCAGTCGGTTAAGCGTCCGACTTCAGCCAGGTCACGATCTCGCGGTCCGTGAGTTCGAGCCCCGCGTCGGGCTCTGGGCTGATGGCTCAGAGCCTGGAGCCTGTTTCCGATTCTGTGTCTCCCTCTCTCTCTGCCCCTCCCCCGTTCATGCTCTGTCTCTCTCTGTCCCAAAAATAAATAAAAACGTTGAAAAAAAAATAAAAAATAAATAAAATAGGAAAGGATTAAAGAAGTAAATTGATGGCAAAGAGTAGAAAGTTTGCATGCCAGAAAAACCACCACTATGAATATATCTTATATATAGACACAGACATACATTTATTTCCCATTTGCCAGGAACTACTAATTTGTATTCTAGAACATGTCTAATCCATTCAAGTCTCTAACTCTTCACTGTAGAAATGTCAGCATTAGGTTTACAGGAATATGGAACACAAGCTTTTATGACATTTTACTGATTTTTAGTGACCTGTGGTGATTAATGAAGCTTTATTGGAAACTGGAAACAAATAATTCCTGGATTCCTGGTTTTACATTTTAAAGCAATTCATTAGGCATTGGAAAAATGCCTGAAAGTTGCATTTTTAAAAGCTTTTGTTTTATTTATTTATTTAAATTTAAGTTAGCTAACATATATGTAGTATTGGTTTCAGGAGTAGAATTTATTTAATTTTTTAATGTTTATTTATTGATTTTGAGAGAGAGAGAGCAGGGGAGGGCCAGAGAGACAGAACAGAGAGAAAGAATCCCAAGCAGACTCTGCACTGTCAGCACAGAGGCCGACGCGAGGCTCTAACCCATGAACCAAACTGTGAGCTCATGACCTGAGCCAAAACCAAGAGTCTGACGCTCAACTGAGCCACCCAGTCACCCCAGTTTTAGGAGTAGGATTTAGTGATTCATCACTTACACACAACCACCAGTGCTGATGCCAACAAGTGCCCTCCTTAATGCCCATCACCCATTTAGCCCATCCCCCACCCAACACCCCACCAGCCACCCTCAGTTTGTTCTCTGTAATTAAGAGTCTCTTATGGTTGGGCACCTGGGTGGCTCATTCGGTTAAGTGTCAGACTTTAGCTCAGGTCATGAGCTCACTGCTCGTGGGTTGGAGCCCATGTCAGGCTCTGTGCTGACAGTGTGGAGCCTGGAGCCTGCTTCAGATTCTGTGTTTCCCTCTCTCTGCCCTTCCCTGCTTGTGCACTCTCTCTCTCTCTCTCTTGCTCTCTCTCTTTCTCTCTCTCTCAAAAATAAACATTTTAAAAATTAAAAAAATAAATAAAATAAATATAAAAGTGTCTCTTATGGCTTGCCTTCCTCTCTGTTTTTATCTTACTTTTCCTTCTCTTCCCCTTTGTTCATCTGTTGTGTTTCTTAAATTTCACATGATTGAAATCATATGATATAAGTTGGTCAGTAAAAGCTTTTATTTTTAAACCAAAGATATTTTTTCCAAATAAGCTTTATATATAAACATGTTATCCGAGTAAGTACTTTATAAATGTTTAAATCTTGAGGTTTCTTCCTTGCCCTTCCTCTCCTCTCATGCTACATTCTGCATCTGTTACAAAATTATTTATTCAAAACAATGTGAGTAAACTACCAACAGGACACACTATTGGCTAGATCAGTTACTGAAAAATAAACAAAATGAAGCTGCTGACAGGTAGTCTTATGAAATTAGACATGGAAGAAGTGAGACTGACCTTTTAAAATATTATTGGTGGCATCTAGTGGGATAAGAAAGTGGTAGGGCTGTTGTAAGGGTATAAAGAAATCTGAGGAGATGAAGGGGTGATCCTGCCTCCAGGGAATCATGCCCTGCATCCCTCAGAGACATCCTCTGCTATAGACCAGAACCTTGACTACATTATTGCTAAAGGACCAATCATACGGGTATCTGAGGAGAAAAATAAATAATGCATCTTCTGACTGAGATGAGGACAACTAGCCTTGCGAGAGATCCTTAGGAGTTAGTGTTACAGCTTGCAGTGCATTCTAGCATGCACATGTTAGCTTCAAACACATAGTCAGTGATTACATTTAATGCATTAGTTCTATTTCCCTTTTTCCCTAAAAATGATTGTCAAATTGTTAGTGTATCTTATAATTGATAGTGTTTTAGAACTGACAAAATATGGCACTTTTCTTACCAAGAGGGATTGAGATTGAATTGACTCCATGGCAATCTCTCTGTCTCTCTCAGAGGGAGAAAGATTACACTGTATATACACTATATTATATATACACATTTAAGTATACACATTTATATATAATATAAATGGATTATACACACATATGCTTTCAAAGTATTTTGGCATTAATTAAGGAATGCAGAATACTTTGGACAAAAATGTAAATCAAATATTGATAAAGGTAAGTGCAACCCTAACAGTGTTTCTTTTCTTTGCAAATCATAGAACAGAGAAAGCAGCAGTGAATGATTCCTAACCATTGACCTATGGTAAGGAAATGCTAACTGAATATTTAAAGTAGAAGGAAAAACACTATTTCTAATTTTAAAGATATTGTAGGCTTTATATTAGAAGTAAAGTTTGCATAATCTTGTCTCTAAAATGCATTATAAGAGGCATTTTTTATAAGTTAAAATAGTTATTTTTGAAAACAGATCTTAACCTTTTAGGCAATTGATGAATTATTTGAGAAGTTTAACACAATATCCTGATCTAAATGAAGGAAAAGATATTTGGGATAAGTGTGAGTATAATTTGGTGGATTCAGAACTGATTGAAGATTGTACCTAAAAAATGCTTTTAAAAAATCAATGTCAGTCTATAAAGTGATTTCTAAAGGTTTGCAGCAGGCTTTTATTTTTAGTCTTATCCTATTTAACTTTTTCTTTTTAAATACATTACATAAATTGTATTGTGGTCAAACTTACAGATAAAGATGAAAAGTATAGACAATATACTGAACAACAAAACTCTAGGCTATGTGTAAGAAGGTGCAGCTTGATAGAAATAAAGTGTGGGTCCTAGACTTTAAACACACACACACACACACACACACACACACACACACACACACGCATGCACACATAGATGGTGGGAAATTGGCTTAAAAGTAACATGTATAAGACATTTTTAAAAATAATGGATGAATAGTAGATGTCTATTGACTTTAAATTTTCTATCAAAGTAGGAAACTAAGGAAGGAAAAAATATATAAAATTAGAACTGAGAAGAGTAAGCAACCATGGCTATGGAGGAAATTAGAGGAAAATTTCAAAAGTATTTTTAAAAACATGCAAATATATTTGTACACACAAATACATTTCAAAACTTAGCATCATTGTTAATGCTAGAATCATTGTTAACATTAGAATTCTCAATGCTTTCTCCTTCAACTTAGAAACAAGATAAGGGTGTTCTGTCAGAGTTGATTGCAGATAACAGAAACCATTGTAGCTAGTTTAGCTAGAAAGGGCCTTGCAGCAGAATTGATTATGAAATTACTATAAGAGTTGGTGGAGCGAGGTCTAGGCTTGGCTTCCAGGTATTTCTCCTAAACATCAGTCTACAGCTGGCCTGCCAGGAGAGTGGGCAGCCACTGCCCCAGCTGTTAGCTCCACAAGCACACCATCTCAGCTGTAACCTACAGTAGTACAATGAATGCAGTTCCTACTGCCTCTCAATATCTACAAAACTAGGGATTACACAGCACGTATCTATATGGCTGAGAAAACCCACAACATCTATGATGATGCTTCCAGTTTACAGAATCAACAGACCAGAAGCACAGCCCAACTTGTCTCACCTCCACCCTCCAAATATCACAAGGTGACTGACACCTTCCTGGTGTGAGCTACATTACAGGTAGAATTCAAGCTTGAAGCAAAACTAGGAGATGTGGTCTTGGTTTTCCAATCCCTAGCAAACAATAGGTCATTCTAAAAGGAAAGTGACATGGCCATGATTGCAATTAAATAAAACATCTGCCATACTATTACCCCATACTCTACTTCCAGAGCAGCCAGTGGAATTAAACAAAAGAAAGAAATGAGAAGCCTAAAGTAGGAAGTGAAATTACCATGTTTGCAGCCCATATACTCAAAAAAACCCAAGAGAATCAGCACAAACACTATTTTGAACAGTTTTCAGAAAGATATTCGGCCTTAAAATTAATATATATGATCAGAAACTAATTAGAAAATACAGTGAAAGAAGTCATCCTGTTTACAAGAGCAACAGTAAAAAAGATGTACCAGCTGACACAAAGTAACAAAAATATGTAGGTTTTATGTGAAAAGTCCTTGCTAGAGTATATGAGAAAGAAACATATGTAAAGACATACTTTAAGTAGGAATATTTAATATTACCAGTATTTTAATTTTCCCTAAATTAATCCTGTATTTGAATAAATAGATATATACCTAAATCAACATGACTTTTTTTTTGAACCTGACAATTCTACATTTAGCATATGTAAAATTAGTCATGAATATCCGAGCCAGATATTAAAATATATCATGAAGGGACAACTAACCTAGTTTCTGCATTAAGAAGAAATAGACAGAAGTTCACTGGATTAGTGAACTAATTTACAGGGTCAAGTTTTAAAACACATGTAAAACACATACAGAAATAATTTTAGGTAAAATAAAGTAATATTTCACATCGGTGGGGGAAAGATAGATTATTCAGTAACTATTGAGAGACCTGGCTAGGTATTTGGGGAAAAAAAATGAAGTTGGATCACAACCTAATTCCTTATCCCAAAATCACTTCTAGATGAAGCAAATGTAAGAAGGTGAAAGGTAAGTAAAGAATATGAAGAAATAGTTGATAAATGTAAATGAGTAATAGATTTATCAAAGGAAGTTCAACCGTACTTATAATTTAAGAAAAACCAATCAGAGTAAAAATGTATCTTTTTTTTTTTTTTACCTATCATATCTAAAAGCTGCAAGACTGTCTTTATAAACACTGTGATTTGGCTGGCTCTCTACTTTTCTGGAAAGGTTAGCCAGCATTACAACAACTCAGTTTTCAGTAACATCTGGGGAACCTACCTGCTCACTTTGTAGCCAGTTTTTTAGCTATAGAGGTCTTTTCCTGTTGAAAATATGAGACTTGAGAAAGAAACATCTCAGCCTTTCATCCCTAACCATCTGACTACTTAGCTGTACGTGTAAAGAATTTGTTTTCTGCAAAGATAACTAATCGTTGCCTTTCCAAAAGAGGTGGGTGGCTGAGGAGGGGGGAAAATTGATTTTTGCATTATGGGCATCTGTCTGCCTAGAGGCATCCTTGAATTTCTGACCATGTGAAGATTTTCATATTTTAAAAGAGGTATAGCATCTAGAAGGGAGTTGGTGTTAATCACGCTATGCCCCGAGGTGGTGAACTGGGCCTGGGATTGTGTTCAGATGTAGGCACTGTCCTTTCTGAGAGAGCTCTGAGATCCAGCTAGAACATGTTAGGGGAAATAGCCATGGCATGAGAGTATTTGCAACCGCGTCAGAACAAGCACCATTCTATAAGAGAATGGGTTATATAGTTGGATAAAGAACTGGGGTCGAAATTATAGCAGTGTTCAGAGTCTGGAAAAGGCATTAAATCATATTGGCTATGAGCTCAAAGGATATGACTGCGTCAAGGAGGCCGTTAAAGGAAATCATTTGGGACTGAGAAAGAAGGGAATACTAAGCAGCAGGGTCTCCAGGGGGGGCTTCTATGGGCAAGCAGCGAGTTCTTCCATGGAGAGAGCTGTTCCAAACTCAGCCTGTTGTCAGGTTGCGTAAGGGAAAGGAAGATAGAGATCAAGCTCTGAGAATCGTAGAGGCAATCATAATCCTTACTTGTACTCACTGTTATTAGGAGTCCCCACATATTTGAAAAAGACAAAAAAGGAATAGTTCTGTATAATAAAACACACGTAAAATAGGTTGTAAAGGTACAAGTCAGCCACCTACTTTCTTAAGAACTATTCCGGGGTACCACTGTTTAAAGCAGAACCAAAGCAAATCATTTGTCACTTCTAAAGGCCACAGGACCACTTTTATTGCCTTTTTGATTTGGCTTTGCTCTCTGCTTTTTTCTAAAGGTTAGCCAGATTTACCACATCTCAGCTTCCAGGAAAACCTAGGGAACAAGCCCCCTCTTTGCAGCCAGCTGATGGATTCCAGGCAACTGTTTATAGATAGCACGAGTAGGAGTGACCTTGGGATGAAGTTGGTAAAGTAACTCTGATCTGACCTTTCCTTCCTCACAGACCACCAAGTCCTGAAAGTGAATGTTTAATACTCCTGGGAAGATGTCTGGCCTCTGTTCCAAACAATTACTGAACTAATCTAAATTACACAAACACAGACCATTTATCAAGGTCAGCCTGCAACGATTTGCATATCTAGGCAAAGTGTTCCTAGTACAAAGGGTGCACTGAGGATAAGTAAAGCAGAAATGCGGTGCTGATTAGTAAAAAAAAAAAAAAAAAAAAGAACTCATTAAATATCAAACAATGGGAGAGTCTGTAGGTTGGTTACCTGAACAACTATTGTTTTAGTAGTACAAGACAAAGAGGCAGTTTTCTTCTTTTGTAATGATTGACCTAAGAACAGGCCACTTTGCAAGTGACATTTGACTTCAAAGGATTTTAGCATTCTTGTTGACAAAGAAGGGAGGGGTGGAGGAAAAGAGACTTAGCCAGCCTGGCAGAAGGGATGATGGAGAGAATACTTTGAACCCAGAGACCAGATCCAACTTTCCCTTTCAGGCCTTATTTCCTACCGCACTAAGCAAATTCTCTAAAATGCAGTGGCCACAAAGAAACTGTATTCCAGTTCTACACACTCACCTCAAAGGTTTGTATCAAAAGTGAATATCAAATAAATCTGTCCCCATAAGGCAAATAATGTATGATTCCATTCATATGAGGTACTAGAGTAATCTAAGTCATAGAGACAAAGTAGAATGGTGGTTGCCAGGGGTTGGGGGTGGGGAATGGCGAGGTGTTGTTCTAACGGGACAGAGTTTTAGTTCCAGCAGATGAACAATGTTCTGGAGATGGATGGTGATGAGGTTGTACAACAATGTAAAAGTATGTAACGCTACTGAACTATTCATTTAAAAGTCGTTGAGGTGGTAAATTCTATGTTATTTTACCACAACTTAGAACAAACAGTAAAATTAAAATCAATAACTTCCATTTACAGACAAGAGACGATTACAGTGATCAGCTTTTAAAAATCCATGATTTTGTATCTGCCATGTCACAGTCTCCTCTAGAATATTATCTTTGGTTGACAAAGCTTGGGAGTAGGCCTATCAACCTTGAGTGTGTTTGGCTGATGCTGAAGCCAACCAGGAAGTCGGGGCTGTGCCCATGGCTGTAGGTTCAGAAGACTGCATAGGGTTGGACAGGTGAGAGCAGCTCATAGGGGTAGGTTGCCTGGATTGGTCAATGCCAAACACAAGGGTGATGGGAGGGGTGGTAAATATTAAAGAGATCTTATAACAGTAGGTCTTAAAGGGTCTAATAATGGAAGTAAGTAGGAATAAGCAGACTTGCATTAAAAACCACACTATTACATCATAGAAACATAGGTAACCTATTAATGCTACCTGAGGATTGTAAATCATGATGAAAAGCAAATGTCTATTCCTTTGCATATTTTTAATAAGAGAAGCGTTGTACAGTTTTCACATCCTCAAAGGAAAGCCAATGAGGAATAGGTTTTTTATCGAGTAAAGAGTAAAAGGTTTTACTAGTTTCATAGGCATGTAACCAGGACAGTCACAAAGACTTCCATACTCAGAAGGGCCCTGCACTTGGTTTCAGGCTGTGCTGTGGCTCTCTTGAAATCTCTAATGCTTTTTGAATAATGTCTCACTTTGTGCTGGGTCCCACAAATTATGTAGCTAGACCTACTGGCATCGATCAGAACTCCAAACTACTTCCCAGGTTAAAATATCATCACAAAGCAAGGAGGTAGATTCACAAGCCTAATTTGGGCAAGTAAGGAATATTTTTAAAAGTACCCAGGAGTGGTACAGACAACCCAGAGGGTGGGAACCTGGTGGAATCAAAGAAGGAACATAGATAAGGCAACGTGTGGTATTATGTGAATATGGGACTCTAAGCATGCCTGTCAGTAAACTGCTGGGGACAGAGTTCTGTGGTCAGCCAGTGCCACTACTCCATCATGAAAATGCATATCAACCTTGCTTCTGCCTTTCTACTCATCCCGTCATTGCTGCATGGAGGAGATCATGGATAGGAAGAGGTCAAGGCTCTGTCTTCTGCCCCTAGTGAGTTGGCTTAGGATTGCAGGGTCTCCTACACTTCCCACCTGGATGTCTTACTGCTTAGGGTGGGCCCAGAGAGGGGTGCATTAAACCAGTCATCAAGCATTAGACTGGAGAGTTCACTTAACTGGGAACTGGGAAGGGGAATAGGATTTCTAAGCTGCATACTGAGACTTGGAGGCTGTGACGAAGGGGTAGAAGAGAAAGGGTAGGCCTCCTTTGGTGGAATGGCATAATAGAAAGGAAGATCAATCCATTGAGTAAGAAGGACTGTTGTCTAAGCAGAGTTGTCTGAGCTGAGGTCTCTGGAGGGAATCTGGAAGGAACTGCATTAGCTTGAATTGTGATTCACTTCACCTGCTTTCATTTGTGAATGAATATTCCCTTTGGTCCCTTTTAGGGGAAAGAGCAATGCCCTGAAGGCAGCCTGGGCTGAATTCAGTATCTGGTATTGTCATGGAGTAGATGGGACACCTTGAGTAGGTTATTTTACCTCTCTCGGTTGAGTTTACATTTTCTTGTTTTATAAAACAGATAAATCATACATTCATAATGTTACTGCAGAGATTAAATATGTTAAGTATAGAGCACAAAATAGATCCTAAATGATTTGTGTCCATTATTAGTACCATCAGCTTTATAATTATCTTTCAGATAGTAAAGGACTAAAGACTGATCAAACACAGAAGTCTGTAGGGATTAAGGTGAATAGAAAGCTAATTGCTATTCGTTTACACAGTCAACATATCAGCATTTATTTATTTTCTGATTGTTATTTTGTGTGTACAGACGTAATTATACATTTTAAAGCCAAAAATACATCTAAATAGTGAGCCTTGCTAACTACTGTTAGATTCTCTTTTATAGGATTATGTAACTAAGATGATAATGAGGAATAGTGTAACTACTTATCCTCTACTAAGATTATTAATTTCATTTCTAGAGAAACAATATTTTAGAGCTAAAGAGGCCTTACAGATCCATTACAGTTTTCTCTTCAACAAATGAAGAAATTGAAATCTGTGAAACTCCATCTTTAAAAGTTTTAGACTCTTTTTCCCCCTAAAATTGTATCAGTTCAATAAAAATAAATTTTTTTCATTTCATTATATGTAAATAAGTTAACTTAAATCATTTCAATCTAAGTCTTAGCGAGGAAATGAGACTTCTGTTATTTGTTCACACTGCTCTCCCCCTATTATGCTCCTGAATATTCTGGACAAATGCTTGGTAGCATAGTTCATTTATAAATGACATGTCGCTTTAGTAATGGTGTATACCACTTGCAATAGTCTATAAATGTGGATCGAAATTAATTTACCTACACAGCTTTTTGTTTCTGCATAATGATGCCTACTGTATGTCCATCATTCACACAACAGATAAATGGGGTTGTCTGTCATCCCACTTCAAAATAGAGTGTAGTTGTTCAGAATCTCTCATCCAAATGCACAGACAGCATGCAGTACACAAAATGCACATGAGTCTCTCTCTCTCTTTCTCTCTGTCCATCTCTGTCATGTGTGCTCTCATTCTCTTCATAATAAATTTGTTCTTCATAATAGTGGAAGTACTCAGTAAGTCTCTTTGTCTCCTAGACTCTTGCACACACTGCACTAGCTGGGGGCGGAGGCAGCAGGACATGCTTGGTTCCTTGTTTGGCAGAGTGTGTCACGTCAGCATATGTTGCTGAGTTGTTCATCGTTGTGTCCAATACAGCCTGGCCAATTCCCTTCAGAACACAGTTTGAATCAGCAGAGTGATTTCAGAGTTGAGTGCTTACTCTGTAGTTGACAGTCTATATGGATTTTAACTGATGAGTTTTCCAACAGGGGAAAAGACTTCATAGGCCAAGTAAAATCTTCAGCTCACTGAAGAGGCTTAATGGCTGTCCCTTTGCACATGGTTGTATGAAGAAGCATATCATTGAAAATAATGCCCCTCTGAGGTATGCCATGTGAGAAGAGATCATTTTTCAATGCCAATGAGTTAATTTTTTTTCTGATAAGGACATCGATTTTCCATTTGTTTAGATAATTGAGTGTAATTTATTTGTAAGTCTTCTCCATCTTGATTTTATCCAATCTATCTTTACAGACACTGCCCCACCACACACATTAGTTAAAAAGGGACCTTTCTTCCATTGTGTAATCTTGCAATTAAATCAGTACTATCTATCCTCAAATCTTTTATTCCATGGCAAATAGTGTTCTAAATTAAAAGTTTGAAATTTTTCCCACAGGTAACAGATTCTGGAAGGATCTCAAAAGCCATGCATTTTAAACCTCTACTTAGGCTACAAAGATGTAGAAATAAATTTGAGCTCCAGCAAATTCGCAGCCTGTGATAGAACCATAAAAACCTTGGGTGTGTTCCCAAGAATACTCTTGGGTTAAGGGCACTTAAGTTTTAAGTATTTACAAAGGAAAATAGTATTAGTTTCTGTGAAATATTCTTGTCTTTCAACATAAACCCACAGTTTCGATGGCATTTATGTGTTTTGTTAAGTAGGAAACTCTCACATCATAAACCCCAAGTCTTCCATATATGAGCTTATGTTATATTTGTTTCAGTTGTACAATATAGTGATTCAGCAGTTTCATATATTACCCAGTGCCCATCAAGAAAAGTGTACTCTTGGGGCACCTGGGTGGCTCAGTTGGTTGAGCATCCAACTCTTGATTTCAGCTCAGGTCACGATCCCAGGGTCATGGGATTGAGCCTTGCATCAGGCTCTGTGCTGAGCATGGAACCTGCTTAAGATTCTCTCTATCTTAAAATCAATAAATAAACTAAAAAAATAAAATAAAATAAAATAAAATAAAATAAAATAAAATAAAATAAAATAAAATAAAATAAAATAAAATAAAATAAAACAATGTATACTCTTAATGCCCTTCAGCTATTTCACCCATTCCCCTACCTGCTGTCCCTCTGATAACCCTCTGTTTATTCTCTGCAGTTAAGATTCTGTTTTTCTGTTTATCTGTCTCTTTTTTCCCCTTTGTTCATTGGTTTTGTTTCTTAAATTCCACATACCAGTGAAATCATATAGTATTTGTCCTTCTTTGACTGGCTTAGTTTGCTTAGCATTGTATGCTTTAGATCTGTCCATGTTGTTGCAAATAGCAAGATTTCATTCCTTTTTACAGCCAAATAACGTTTCATTATATAGATATAGATATAGATATATACATAGATATACATATATATACACACATACACCTTTTCTTTATCCATTCATCTATCATTGGACATTTGGGCTGCTTCCATAGTTTGGCTATTGTAAATAATGCTGCAGTAAACATAGGGGTACATATATTCCTTCAAATTACTGTTCTCATATTCTTTGGATAAATACCCAGTAGTACAATTCCTGGATCATAGGGTAGTTCTATGTTTAACTTTTTGAGGAACCTCCATACTCTCTTCCACTGTGGCTGCACCAGTTTGCATTCCCACCAACAGTGCATGAGGTTTCCCCTTTCTCCACGTCTTTGCCAACACTTGTTATTTCTTGAGTTTTTTTCTTTAGCCATTCTGACAGGTATGAGGTAATAACTCACTGTAGTTTTGATTTGCATTTCCCTGATGATGAATGATGTTGAGCATCTTTTCATGTGTCTGTTGGAGAAATAGCTATTCATGTCTTCTGCTCAGTTTTTAATTACATTGTTTTGTTTTGTTTTGTTTTGTTTTGTTTGGTGTTGGATTGTATTACTTCTTTATATATTTTGGATACTAACCCTTTATCAGATATGTTACTTGCAAATATCTTCTCCCATTCAGTAATTTGTCTTTTAGTTTTGTTGATGGTTTCCTTTGCTATGCAGAAGTTTTTTATTTTGATGTAGTCCCAACAGTTTATTTTTGCTTTTGTTTCCCTTGTCTCAGGAGACGTATCTAGAGAGAAGTTGCTATAGCCAATGTCAAGAAATTACTGCTTATGCTGTTTTCCAATATTTTTATGGTTTCAGGTCTCCCATTTAGGTCTTTAACCCATTTTGAGTTTCTTTTGTGTATGGTGTAAGAATATGGTCCAGTTTCATGCTTTTGCATGTAGCTGTCAAATAGAGGCGATTTTCTTACAAGAGTTAGCAATCATGGGATCAAAGTGAGAAGATAAAGCTTTTTAAAACTCAGAGAAATCCAAAGACCATTAACTGTCCTCTATCATCAGAATTTTTCCTGTAAATTTTTCTTTACTCAGCTCTTACAGCAATGGTTTTAAATCAGACTACACATTAAAATTTCATGAGCCTTTGAAAAGTACCTGTATCTGAGTCTTACTGTAGAGCAATTAAAATAACTCTGCAAGGGTGGAACCCAATGGGTCAGAACTGAACACCATGGCTTAGAGGGGTTTGTTTATGCTACATAAGAGGGCTGTGCACAAATAGTGACTGATGGAGTAGTAGAAAGTATTTGACTCAGCTTCTAGTTGGAATCTCACCTGGGCATTGTGATTAAAAAAAGAAGAGGAAACTTTGGGAGTAGATTGTGTTTCACTTCAAGAGGCTATAAAAACTGTTTTTACTGAGATTACCTTAAAACAGAAACACTATTTAACACCAAGAACATCCTGGAAATTACTAAGGATGACTTTAAAACAGAACACATCAGATAACGGGTTCTTAGTGCCTAGTAGGTGATGCTGAAACTAATATCACACCTTTAACTATACTGGATTTAAAACAAAATACAACACAAAAATATTACTGTAGTTTCAGAAATTTAAAAAATTTGTGCTTCTAACTCATTTTTTAAAAAATTTTCTTTGGAGTTAATACTAAATCCTGTTATATTGAAAAGAACACAGGGAAAGATATTTTGTCTACTAGTGTTTTTTTGTCTTTGGATTAGGAAAGGGGGCATTTATACCTTTGGGGTAAAGTATGCTGATGACTGGAGGACCAAACTAAGAAAACCCAAAGGCATAGATAGGAGTTTGAGGGTAAGAGTTGGGGCCAATAGAATGGATTCTTCTCCCACCAGCATTTTTTTTTCTACAAAGCTCTTTTCTTATCCTTTAAGAGTTCTTACTGCTTTTTTTAAAGAGCTGATTCCTTTATACGCTAGCCTTTATCTCCAGGTTTAGAGTCCTGTTCCACTGAAATAATGAAAGCAACATTCTTTGGATGAAAGTCTTTCCCAATCACAATGAGTACTGAAATTATATTATTATTATTATTATTATTATTATTATTATTATTATTATTAAGCCCTAGCTTTTTAACAGAGATCCCCTGGTACAGAAGTTCAAACAAACTGCTTCTCTTAAAATACTACAGACTGATAGCAGTGATCCTTAACTTCACAGGCTTGGATCATAAAGTCTGATAGAATGTGTAGCATCAAACTGTTGCAAATCTATGTTTAATTCTTTTTCCTGTGAAAGTTAATAGATCAGATCAATACATTCTCTGGGGCTTCTGTTACACAAATTATTTTCTGTTTTGTAAACAAACAAGAAGTAAATTTCTTCATTACAACCACATATTAAAAGAAAGCCACCCATTCAGTAAAAGATGAATGAGGTAGTTATTTCAACATCTATGAAAATGCGAACCAGTTGTTTGGGTGTTCTAGCAAAATTCATCATGGAGGAAATTAGGCTCCTTTAGTTTGCGTTGGTTTAAGAAGTGCAAGCTGCTCCTTTCCGAGTGCTCACACTATCCCTCCATTGTGGATCACAGCATGGTGACTGACAGTCTTGTCAGATCAGCTTCAGAGCACTACTTGCCAGTCTCTTTCACTCCATGTGAGAATACATTCTGGAATCTGCATTTTTGGTTCCTGGAGAAATGCTGAACACTCTTTTGAAAATAGCATCTTTCTCTCCCCTGGGGCTTAATCTGTCAGTTTTTCCTAATTTAGAAGAACGCAGCTGCTTTGTGGAACAGACTCGCTCTCTCAACTCATTCACCCATTCTTTCAACAATTTCTGTTTTCTCTTACTATACTCTCAACACTGTATCAGGTGCTAAGAACATAAAAGGTGAATAAGACATTGTGTCTGCCTTCAAGGTATCACAATCTAGCAGAGGAGAAAGACAAAGTCAGCAGGCTTGCCATATGCACAGTACACCTAATTCAGCCAGAGAAAGCAAAGGTGGCATCCCAAGAAGGTCACGATGCTCTCCTCTTCAAACATCCATTTAAGGAAATGAGATACAGGCTGGTAGAGCCAGCCAGTGGATTGTGTTTTCCCCTGACCCAGTCCTTATCCAAAGGATAGGCCCATATCATTGATATTGTCTTTATGATTCTCAAAATTATTTCTGTCTCCTATGAAAATAATTTATTGCTGGGACTAGCCTGTCTTCATTAGGAAAGACTTGCCTGACATTGCTTTTGTATTCATTCAAGGCCTACAAATAAATTCTGATTCTGATACAAAAATGTGATACAAAAAATGAAAAAATTAATTTTGTTTGTGGATTTTTAATAAAATTTATTTTTAAATTTACATAAAATTATTGCACTTGTCAAAATCCAAGTGAGTTATAGCAATTAGAATGTAGTCTAGAGCATTCTAACAACTTATCCCAAGTGATTTCTGAAAACTAAACTGCTTTTAAGATGACAATCCTGTTCTCTACACAGCACTGGCATTGGTAGATATATCACTGTGGCATAAAAAAAAATAAAAAAAAAAAAAAAAAACAAAAACAAAAAAAAAACACCTGAAATTGCATTTCTCAGCAATTGCCCTCAGTAAAGCCTTTTCTGCATTGGGGTCAGATAGGAAGCTGCTAAACAGATTTATCTTCCTTTTATTTTTATTCACTTTTCATGCCTTTTTCCCTTTTGTTTGTTCTTTAAGGCAGACATATATGCATGGTAACTACAAGTTGTAAAAAAAAATTCACTGAAAATAAAATAAAGTGCTTTTAATTTGGGAACCAATTTTTAGTTGTATCAAGCTGTAAAGAGAATTAGTCATAGAAAGAAATTTTATGTTTTCTCAATACTTTTGAAAATTCCATGCAGAACCATAATCATTGGGAAAAGAATGCAATTAGAATTAATCTGGCCAGCATACTTATATTATATAACTTTTTATTAGTATTAAAAATAATAAAATCAGTAGACCCAAAGTAAATGGATATTCGGTGCTGTTTTTATTATTATTTCCCAAGGCTGAGGTAACTAAAATTTCATGCATGATGTTGTAAAAATTAAATGGTGCACAGTAACTTGAAAAATGAGTTTTTCTTGTACAAGTTGGCCTTTTTAGCTGTATGTACTTGTTTAGAAATCTATCTCTCTTCTGTTTGATATTGCTTTAGAATGATCAAATTTCTGTTTGAATTAATAGTGGAATAGTGTTTTGAGTTTCTCAAAATGAAAGTCTGAGACATCAAAAGATTTAGTTCTGTTTGATTTGACAATTCCTTTTCGTTGGCTTTGGAAGTTATTTAGACTCTGTTCTGGTTATTCCACTTGAAATGTATGGCATTACCCATAATCAACCAATCTGTATTTACCTTGAATCAGATATGATCAAATATGTATGGAGAATCCTAGGAGATTGGCCTGTCAAGATTCCATTTGCAAGATGGACTGAGGAGTATTTGGGGAAATAATCCATCCTACAGGAATAGAAAGTTGACACAGAGAATCTTGATAGAAGTAACCTACATATAGCACCAGAAGACTGGGTTGCCTAGAACAGAAAGAATGAGGATGGATCAGCCTAGTGGTAGATCCTGAGAAGTAGCAGAACAGGAACATCTTCGGCAATAGTTAGCTGGAGGCAAAACCAGCAGTTCTAACCATGGAGAGAGAGAGAGGCTAATTAGAATCCTTAGTGTCTTTCCAGCACTTTTCCAGAAAGTTAATGGACATTGTCCTCTGTAGTTGATATCTGTTGTGAGTCAGAATAGACAAAATAAAGGAAAAGGCAGATGCTACTTGGTAAAAGAGAGAACTGCGTTTATGTGCATTTGGGAGACCCACTGGTTGACTTCCAAGTGTATGTGTGGGGTGGTGAGGCAATTTTTTTTTAAGACTAAGAGGTCTTCAAATGCCTTAAGTTACTCTTCCTTTTGAGTGTATCTTAGAGAAGATAAATTTATGTGCTAGAATAAAAATGACAAATTATAGGATTACATATACAACAGATAAACAAGAAGAACTGCACTTACAAACCACAACTCAAGTAAACCTAAATGCAAAATTATAAAAAAGCAAAATGTAGTTAAATTAAGTTCCTTTCATCCATTTCACATTTATATTATTATCTTCTGAATGAGTTCATGGTGTCAATAGCATCTTAGGAAGAAATAACAGCCTTAAAAGAATAAGAGAGATCATAGTAGTGCCTCACTAGGTATTCAACTGAGTTCATCTAAACTATTTTGTTCTATTTATTTTATTTGGAATATTTTTTTCAGTCTATTTCCAGCTCTGACTTCTTCTCCAAGCTGCAGATCCACATTTTCAGTTGTCTTCTGGACATCACCACTTCACTATCCTATAGGAACCTCTTACCTAACAGCCAGAACTTATGTTATTGCCTTACCATTCTCCCCCAGATTGCTCTGGCTCCTGTATTTTGTTGTTGTGGTATGGTTGTGGTTATAGTTAATGATACCACTATCCAGCTCTCAAGTTAGGAAAATAGATTTACCTCTTACTTCTCCACCCCTTTGGTTCTTATATCCAATAGATTGACATTAGTGCCATTATTAATTTCTCATATCTCACTCCTGTCTTCCTACCCCTGGACTGTAGGCCCTCATCATGTCTTATCTAGACTGTAGCAATAACTTCTCTGCACTCTAGTCAGTAACCTACCAAATTATTATTATAATTATCTCCCTGAAGACAGATCTGATCATGCTTTTCATTAGCCCCAGAATTGGCTTCTTTGCATGTGGCGTAAAGTCCAGTCTTGAAAGCTTTGAAAATAAAGCCCTCACCCACTGGCCTTTCAGTCTTATCCATTCTACTCAGATGCAGCCACACTGAGCTCCTCACCATCCCTGCCCATTTGGATCTATTCCTGTGTTTCTCCACAGTTTCTCCAACTAGCAAAATTTCAGCCAGTCTTAGTCATCTTTTCAACAGAGAACAAAATCACCTTCTCTGGGAAACCTGCTTGAATGTTCTCATGCAGGATTCCTCTCTTCCTGTTTTCTGTCCTTTGGCACTTTACTCCCTACTTGCAACATAGCATTTACCACATTTATGATAATTTATCTCTCTTGATGTCTGTGTCTCCATTAGACAGTGAAATGCTCTAGGAGAAAGAAGTGTCATAATCTCCTTTGTGTCTTTAGAACCTTCCAGGGCATGGACAAATGGCTACAGAATAAGTATTGACTGACTGAGTGAATGAATGAATGAAAGAAAAAGCATAGTGGAATGACTGAGTCAGAGGATGGACACTTAGTGTGGCTTCAGGAAGCAGAAGTATGGGAGGACAGAGTTTGACTAAATGTAGAGTAGAACATTCTAAGTGTCAGAGCCTGTTTAGGAAGTAGCAAGTAACTCTTCTCTAGAAATGCTCACAGAGTGGTTGACCACTTGTCAGCAGCTAGACAAAGGATTCGTACAGGTATGGGGTGGCCTTACTAAATTACCTCTAAGTCAATTCAGAAATTGAGTTATGTTTATTGGAACACAGCTCCTTAGATCATCTTATGATCTCTAGTAATCAGTAGCATCTACTTTTTAACGCTGGCTCTGTAAGTTCATTTCCCATAAATAATTGGGAACGTATTCAAATGGAACTAGACAGAGAGGTGGAGTGGCATAACAAGTAAATACAAATGACCTACTGTAATTTTTAGACTATTGCACATTAAACCCAAAACACATTGTTTTTAAGATTGAGAGCACCTGGGGATTTGCACAGTGCTACAACTAGCAGGGAGCAACTTCCTCCTGCCCCAGAAATCCCTCCTTCTAGTTTGGCATTAAGGGACATTGCCCAGCCTGCACTTGGAATTGGTCCAACCCTGTCTGCTTGTGGTAAATTGTAGGTCTAATATCCTCCGGGTTTTATAATAACATAAATAATTATAATGCATTGTTTTTATATAGCACCCTTCTGTAAGGAACGGAAAGTGCTGCATGGACATTATCTCATTAAATCTCACAGCACACTGGGGACATTGAGAGACCAGAGGTGATATTATAACCCCTTTGAACCCAGAGCTGAAAAAGAATTGCTTCAGCCAAAAGTAAATAAAAGTCAGATTGACTAAAAGCAAGATTTATAAGAGGATGAGGTTAGAGTTTAAAGGAAGAAATTGACTATGTTGGAATTAGAGATTTAAAGCCAAAAAAAAAAAAAAAAAAAGGAATTGCTCTGAAAACGGGGAAAGTGACTGAAATGTGTGTATAAATATTTGTATGACAAAATTAAAATAATATATGGACACTTCAGAAATTTGAAAAGCAAGGGATTTTTAAACCATCTGTAATTTTACTACAATAACAGAACAAATTTGGTGTATTATCTCCATGTCTTTTGCTAGTTTTTATTTTGTTTTGTTTACTGTGTGTATTCAAGATTCCACTTAGAATTATAGTGTATGTTCAATTTTGTATTGTGTATTTTTCACTTAGCCATGTATCATAAAGTTTGCATAATTATAATTCTGAGGAGCCATATAATTTTCCATGGGATGATAGACCATAATTTGTTTCCTTCTTCTATCACAGGGTTGTTTCCACTTTTTCACCTTAATAAATGAAAACACAGTGAAATCTATCTTTATGTATAAGGATTTTTTCTTTTGTAAATTATTTCCTTAGCAGAGAAGATTTCCAGATGTAGAACTATCAGATTAATATGGATATGTAAGTACATTAAAACATGACTGCATAAACACCATCCCAAATTAACATGTAAATAAGAAAAAGAATAAGAAAATAACTTTATCTAAAGACCAACTATATTTGTAGGTTGACAAAGCAGCTACTTAAAAGTAAAAAGTGAAGTTTTTTGTCTATGCACAGACAAGTGGCTTGATTTTATTTCCCATCACATTTTCATTTAATTCAATTACTTTGATAGTGTGAAACTAGGTAAAAAAGAAAAAGTTGAATCTTATAGAAAAAAATTTGTACTAGATGTAGAAAAGTAGATTTACTTCAGCAGAACATAATTTCTCTGCCCTCTTAATTTTAACATACATGTTTGAATGTTCTCTGAATATAATTAAGAAAGTGTGTGTATGGATACCAATATTTGAAGTCGTGTTTCAAGAAGGTAAATGAGATTGTAAAGTTTTCTTATTACTTATAGAGGTATTGAGGAAAATGATATGTGCATAACTGTTTTCTGTGGTGAGTTGTTATATGGTTACCTGATTTATGCCATAGTCATTTACCAAAGTAATTACCTCAAGAGTCAAGAATAAAAAATATTGGCTTTGGTTAAAGTAAACATTAAAAAATATTGATGTGTGATGTAAATAGTGACCAAGGAAACTGCCTGGCTAATGTTACTCAAAATGGCAATCAATCTAAATGATGACTAGAGTTTGAAGTCAATACTAGCTTAAATATGAATAAGGCATACATCCTTAACCATGGAATTGGAAATCTTGAGGTTTTAGTAACTTTTCTCAATAATATTCTTGCTGATCTGAAATCATATGACCATTTGTGTCTGTTTCATGGTTGAAAGCAATGTTGCAAAATGACTCAGGTTAATGTGGGACACACACACAAAAAAAACAATTCTGCTAACTCCCAGGAATTTTGCAAACCAGTCCCATTTTTTATTGTTCAGCAGCAGTATTCAAATGATATGCATTGAGCATTGTGGCAGTTCTATAGGTTGCATTTTTTATTTTACTACTTATACTAAGCAGGGTCTTGGTTGGGGAAAATAAGACTGAAGTCAAAATGTTCTAAGAAAAGTGCATCTGTGAAAGATGATCTTCAGCTAACCTAAATTTAGATAAACCAAAGTTACTGGGAAAAGCTTATCTGGTCTGTGTTTAAAACCAACAACTCCACAAATTATAGCAAAGATGAGCAATGCATATGGCTACCTCCTAGTCCTATTGCGTGGTGATGATCTACATACTTTTAATAGCCTATGGTCACTATGAAAATGGAAGATAGAGAATGATTGGCTAATTTACTCATTTCCTAACAGTTTGAATGAGGAACTCCTTTTCCAGTAGGTTCATAGGGAACCTGCCTTATGCCTGTGTTACAGTGCATCCATATTACCTTATAAGTACTATTTAATGTGTTCACTTCTTCTGTTAGGAGATAAGTTTCTTGGAGGCAGGAAGTTTGATTCATATCTTTGGTATTCAAGGCCTTGTAAAATTTATGGCACATAGTAAGCACTTAACAAATGTTGGTGAATAATCAATTGAATTCGTTTTACTTCCTACTGTGTATTCAGCATTGTGCTAAGGACTGAGTATATCTCTAAGGAGCATATAATCAACACATAAGTGTGAAAAGTTAACACCGTGCAGTAGTTTATCATGGAGCTATAACATAAGATTCTTTGGTTCTAGCACTGAGGAGAACAGCAAGAGGAGTTACATAGATCCAAACTGTGATATTGTGATGGTTAGGTAAATGACAGATGGGCATGACCATACAAGTTAACCCAGAAGTATCAAGGTCTGCTTCCACCATTATTTGATTCTTGTCCAACCCACTTACTCAAGTATAAGCTCCAAGAAGTCAGGGTATACTTGGGCTTTTGTTCACTGTTGTGTTTCTAGGACCTGCAAGAGTACCTGGCATAAAGTAGATAATTAAGCACTTGCTTTGCTCTATATTCTCTGCTGTTTGTGTGACTGGATCTTCTTATCCTCAGGTCTCAGCTCAGGTGTCACCTCTACCAAGATGGCCCCTCAACTGTCCTCTTTTTTATTCTCTTTCTCAGACCCTAATTTATTTCCAACAATTATTACCACTTATTTCACTCTACTAGTTGTTTTATCTTGTTCCCACTAGACTTAAGCTACTTGATGGTGGGGACTCTGTTGATCTGTTTTGGTCCTTGTTGCATCCATAGCATGTATCATGGTACCTGGTACCTTTCGCTGGAGAGGTTCTATCCTTACAGAGATCTTTTCTAACCTATCTAAAGTAGCTTCTGTCAACTAATCATCCTGATTTATTTTCTCTTTAGTACTAATCATTTTTCTGAAATGAGTCTGTTTATATACTTATCCTACACTCAAACTGTAAACGCCACAAAGGCAGAGCCTAGAATCAGGTCTACCCGGTTCATTGAGATATCACCAATACTTAGAAGAAGGGCTGACACCAACAAATGTTGAGCATACAAATATTCTTTGAAAAAGTAAAAAAAAAAAAAAAAGAGATTATCTATTACCAGGAAAACAAAACACGTATTAGCTTAGAAATGGTGGTGGTAGAAGCAAGATCTAGTTTCGATGAAAAGTAATAACTGGAAATCAGGTAGTTGTGGTTATAGAGAAGAAACAAACAACAATTATGGGCAAACGTCTCCACACAATTTGGCAGTTTATTTTTGGGCTCGATGAGAGAGACAAAAGAAACAATGGTTAGACCAAGACAGTAATAGATCATTTAGAGCCAGGACAAGCTAAATTCCTACTACTCACCAAGTACACTGGGGAGCATAAAGAACACTGGCGATACACAGAGGCTAGAAAGACCCAAGATTTGGTCCCTACCCTTTCACTTATTAACTGTAGTGCAGTGAGCAAGTCAGGTACCTTTTCTGAACCCCGGTTCACAATTGCAAAATGGGGAAAATGAAAACCTCCCTTATAGAATTCTTTAAGAAGTAAAATGAGGAAATGTATGTAAACACCTGTGTTTGGTGCAGAGACTATTTCATTTAGCTCATTGCATGGTGTCCATTGTCATAACTGTTCATTAGTTATAGTGCCTGGCTAGAGGTGTGGCAAGCAGGATATTTAATAATATTAGTAAATGGAAATTTATTTCTTTTCACTGAAATCACTTTAGAGGACATCTCCTTATTTTGGATCATAGCATGAGTAACCTGTTGACCATGGTATAGAATTGTCAGTGAAGGTGTGCTAAATGATAGACCATTGACTTGTAAAAGAAAAGTTTTTAAAAATTGTGAATTCTTATATTTATTCTTTTACAATGTATACGATCAAGGCTCAGGAAGTACAAATGAAGAAATCTTTCACTTACCCTGAGTTAATTAGCATAACTTGCAGGTGCATTTCATTAAAACACCTCAACGTTGTTTATATATATGTATTGTTCCCAAAGAAGAGATTTAAAGAATACCCATTTCTGGCTAAGACAATCATGCATCTGTACTAAAAGGCAAATGATATGTGATTAGTTGAAATTTGTAGTCTGTGTGTGTCACTGTTAAAGAGTGGATTTACTGTTTAAAAGAGAAATGCAGTCTTAAAAATACAGGTATCTGAGCTGGAAGTGGGATGGAGTTAAGTCAGCAAGTCACATTTCTGGAAAACAATTTGGAAACTTTATTCGGAAAATTAATTTCTGAACATAGTCTATCACCTGAACAGTTTCATAATGATGTTGATTTGCCAACTTCTTCTCTAGTGAGAGGTAATGAATCAAGTCTACTTGGGTTTATATAGGAAAAATAACATATTAATTGATTTATGTGTATATTTGCACATATCCATAAAGCAAAGCCTTTGGCAACTGGCAAATGTAATAATTTCACATTTACCTATGACTCACCAAGTATAATCCAATGCTTGAAGGCAAAATTTTATGTTTTTATGTTTAGTTTTTATGATTTCTTTCATATAGTTTTTCTGTGCATTAAAAGTCAATTTTCAGAACCATAGGCTTAACAATTTTTATGAATAAAAATTTTATGAGATATTATCCTGAGGTAGCATAAAATTATTTTCTGATAAATTTTAACACCTTCCCCAAGTCCACTGTTACCTTGTTTCCACATATGCTCAAGGATATTGCTTGTAACATTTCTAAATATGACACATCTCATTAGAAATCTGATATATTGCACAGAGATGTGAAGCTTCAACCTCATAACATTACAATGTATTCATTAGCGTGGGTTACACTGGTATTCTATTTAGGATCAAATATCAAGAAGGGCTTTGAATAAAATTACTCATAATGTTATATTTATGGAAATTATGTCATCTTCTACTAATCATAATTATGAACAAGAAGACTAAATCCTGGAAATAAGGGGTTCCAAGTAACAAAGTAACTTGACACAGTTCAACACACAGAACAAGGAAAACTAGAGATAAAATAAAATAGTTTGTGAAATTGCTATGCAAAAATACATATATTATTATCCTTATAGTTCTCTTTCTTGTGTTTTTGCTCTGCCTCATCACCTACATAGTATAAAATTTTATCACTTAATGATATGTGCAGCCACGATATGTTAGGAGCACAAATCTTACCTTCATACAAGTTCCAAAGGAACATAAAAGTTGTCTTTTTAAGAAGTCACAAAGTTTGATAGCCATCACTAGTGGGCACTAAATTATCCCCAAATCCATCCTGTTTTCCCATGGAATGATATAGGAGTCTGCCATCAGAGTGCCTAAACATGATGAAAAATATCCTCAGGTGAGAAAACCAAAGTGCAAAGGAGTTGGGGAGAGAGTATTCATTACTAGAAATATTCTAACTTTAGAGCCAAATCCATGCATTGGCAGTAAAAATTCTAAGATGGTCATAAACCATCTAGAGTTAAATGCGTATCTCAGCCTGCAAATTTGGCAGGCTTTGTCAATGACTTTCAGGATAAATATAGATCCACTGCCATGCCTTTACTTTGCAATGGAAGTTAGGTAGCAAAATAATTAAGAGAAAATGTTATTTCAAGCTAAGCTGCAACACACATTAAAAGGAAGCTTTTTGGGGGGTACCTGGGGGACTCAGTGGGTTAAGCATCAGGCTCCTGATTTTGGTTCAGTTCATGATCTCACGGTTGTCAAATCAAGCCCAGTGCATGTTGGGCTCCACACTGGACATGCGCCTGCTTAAGATTCTCTCTCCCTCTCTCTCTGCTCTCTGTCTCTCTCTCAGAAAGAAAGAAAGAGAGATAAAGGGGAGGGGGGAGAAGGAAGGAAGGGAAAGAGAGAGAGAGAAAGAAGGAAAGAGAAAGAAAGAAAGAAAGAAAGAAAGAAAGAAAGAAAGAAAGAAAGAAAGAAAGAAAGAAAGAAAGAAAACAAAAATAGAAGAAGGAAGGAAGGAAGAAAGAACATTACAAATGCAAGTTAGCATCAGATAGAATCACATATTGGTATGACAGTTGGCTTTTAGATGGGAAGATAATTGTGACATTAGAACCTGAAGAAAAAGTCATGAAAAAGCTGGATATGCTGTATAGAAATGTCTCTGGAGTCAGACTGACCTAAGTACAAATCTTTCTGGTACCTATTGTGCAGCATTGGGCAAGCTACCTGACTGCTCTCTGAGCCTGAGTTACTTCCATATAAAATGATAAAAAGCCTTCCTACCATATATACTTGCAGGTGGTTTACAGTGGATCAGATGGTTGGCATAAAGTAGGTTCATGACAAATACTGGCTTGCTTAGAGTTTGAATAGAGTATGAAAATATAGTTAATCTCCTCAACAGGTATTTTCTTTCTCCTAAATACAGTTCTCAGGGGGATGTAATGAAGTATAGTTTAGAGATTACCAATTAAATTTCATCTGGTCTCTTCTTTACCATCCATCTGTTGGGTAACATGGCTGGAGGCTTATAGCCTCACTGACTCTCATTGTCTACAACTGTATTTATTTATTATTGCCATTTGATATATTTTGAGAATAGATGCTTTGCATATAGTGGGTGTTGAATAGCTGCTGAATTAGTTGAATATCAGTGTGATCCCATTCTATGGGTGACTTGAATGCGCTATAGAGAACTTCTGCAAGAAATGTAGAGTTAACAATCACTCTATCAGTGCCGTGGGGAATTTATATACCTAGCCCACTGTCACCACCTCAGGTTTCTCTGAATGAATAGTGTCAATATAAAGGCAGGCAACTACTAACATGCATGCAAGTCTTCTTTACCCTAGCATGTAAACTTGTTTTCCAAAAGGACCCTGAGGGGGGAGAATATCTCCCCCATAGGTGGCTAACAAGGAAAACAATGTATTTGAGGTTTTCCTTGGCTATTGACCTTTGAACTATCAATAGCTTCAATTTTTTTTTTCAATTCACTGAGGGTATAATTCTCAAACAACAAAATGCATTTTATTCTTTCTATCCTACCCTGCCCCTATGTATCTTGTTTTCCTAGTCTTTGCTCTCTTACTTGAGGGTTGATAATTTGTCTCTAGAGCTCAGAGGATGAACATTCTTGACCTAAAACTCATCGAAGAAAGGCCTGGAAAGTCTGACAGTTCAAATCCATTGCTCTAAAGGTTTTATTTTCTGTTCATGTTATCACTGAGTTGTCCATGGGGGTCAGAGCAGAGACTCTGTGATTGCTCCAGAATCTGAGGTCTTTACTGAAAGGTAAAACAGAAGGAAACCACACTGGGTACAGAGCAGCAAGGATCTGGCTTATTGTCTCTAAAAGCCTGCTGCGTTCAAGACACAATGAACTTGGCCCAGTGTTGCTTTGTTTTGTTTTGTTCTTCAGGAAAACATCTATTTTGACTTTACAGACAGTGATGGTCATAATATTTATCAACTGGCACGGCAGAGGTACTGACGAATCAGAATAAACATCAGCTGTAAACAACCAGAGAATATCCATACTGGTGGACAGATTTTAACATTCATCTTAAAATACGAAAAGGGAATCTTAGGGTGTCAGAGTCCCCTATTCTACCAAAATTCAACTTACCTTATACTAAAAAAAATTTCTTTGAAATTAGTACAATTATAGTTTCTCACCAGTTACTGATTCTTTATCCTTTCCCACTAATAAAATCTCCTCATAAGAGTTCTGTGTTATTGCCTCTACTTCTCATCTCCTATTTTCCTTTGAACAGACTCCACTCAGGCTTTTGTCCACAATATCATCTTCCTCTGGAGCTCAGAGACCTTATCAAGATTAACTACCCTCATATTGTCAAGTACTATATTTAATTTTCAGTCTTCCTACTCAGTTTTTTTTAGGTGCATAGTTAATCACTACTTCCTTCTTGAAACACTTTTTCCACCTGACTTCTAGGATGCCACTTTCTCCTGTTTTTCTTGTAATGTATGCCATTCCTTTTCGGTTTTCTTTCCTGGCCTCTCCTCTTCTAACTTCTAAATGTTGGAGTGCCTCAATGCTCAGTCCTTGATAAGTCTCCTCTTTTCCTGTCCTTTCAGATGATTTTATTCAGTTCTAAGGCTTTACGTCAATCCATGCACTGGTGACTCCACATCTGTATCTCCAGCTTTTGCCTCTCCCCTAAGCCTCCCAACTACCTACACATTACCTCCATTTGGATGTCTAATTTTTCACGTTCTGAAAAAAATCTCTGGGTTTCTTACCCACTTCCCTACCTTCTACAAGTGTATTGGTTCCTCCATCTTTCCTTACCCAGTTAATGCTACTGGTTGTTTTAGCAACTGGTAAGTTCAGAAGTTCAGTTGGTAATAGCTTTAAAATACATGTCAATCTGAATACCTGACCACCCATGTTTCCCCACCACCATCTCACAGCGAAACTATTGCAGCAGGCTCTAACTGGTCTTTATTCCTCCTACAGCCAGCACCACTCGGACTCTTACCACCATTCTACCCTTGCTGTTTCTTGAGCACACCCATCTCATTCCCTCCTCAGGGTCTTTGCATCCTCCTCCTAGCTGATCTGCTTCTCCTCCACAACTTTACGGGGCTTGCTCTTTCCTACCAGTCAGTACTGCAAACAAAGTTCACCCTCGAAGAAGCTTTCTTCTGATTAACTAAACTAACGCCCACCCCTAACTCACTACTCTTCATCCCCTAACCCTGCTAGATTTCCTTCAGAGTATTTATCAATCTTTGACACCATATTATAAATATATAGCTGATTGACTGGTCTCCTGACCAGAATATATGCTCTACAAGACACTCCTGAAAGAAGTGATAATCGTAGAAATGAACCCATTGCAAGAAATCCTACAGGTTTTATCTTAACCACCCATCTGATATTTAGATCAACTTCATACTCCCTCTTGTATCTGTGAGGTGAATATTGTTATATTGAATTACATTTACCCACTGATCTCCACTATTATCATTTTTTCAGACATAAAAATTACCTGAATATTAAATAAAAATTTTAGGGGCGCCTGGGTGGCTCAGTCGGTTAAGCGGCCGACTTCGGCTCAGGTCATGATCTAGCAGTCTGTGAGTTCGAGCCCCACGTCGGGTTCTGTGCTGACAGCTCAGAGCCTGGAGCCTGTTTCAGATTCTGTGTCTCCCTCTCTCTGACCCTCCCCCATTCATTCTCTGTCTCAAAAATAAATAAACATTAAAAAAATTTTTTTAAATAAAAATTTTACCAAGGACAATATCTATTCTTCTGAAAGTATGCAAATTAATTTTTCTATATAGCCCATAGAAGAAATTAGTCATTCAGACAATTGAATGTGACCACTTCTGGCAGCATGCACAGAGCCAGAACAGATACTGGAGCAGTGACATTTCATACCAAATGTGCAAATACAATAAAGCGCAGAGTAAGCAAAGGGCTATGTGCTGTTGAACTGCAGCCAGTGTCTGACAAATAACATAAAAGTGTGTTGTCTGAGGACCTCCTTCCACTAGATTTCACTCTTTCCTTACAAGGGAAAGACTAATTATTAGGAGCTCTCATTTAAGTAAAAAATATGCCAATTTATTAGGTAGTTAATAGTCATTCTTCTTACGAAGTGCAAAGTAAGCTGTTTGATAACTGATGGATAATTTTATTGAAAAGGACATTATTGAGTTATAAGAATGTATTTCTTTAGACTTTGCACTAACTGGGCCACCCACGTGGCTCAGTTGGGTAAGCGTCTGACTTTGGCTCAGGTCATAATCTCGTGGTTTGTGAGTCCGAGCCCTGCGTCAGGCTCTGTGCTGACAGCTCAGAGCCTGGAGCCTGCTTCAGATTCTGTCTCCTCCTCTCTGCCTTCTCCCCCACTTTCTCTCTCTCTCTCTCTCTCTCTCTCTCTCTCTGTCTCTGTCTCTGTCTCTGTCTCTCTCAATAAACAAACAGTAAAAAAAATTAGACTTTGCACTAACTTTAGTTATCAGCAACATGTCATAGGCAATGGTTTGTTTCCTCCCATCCCCCCACAGAGGAGTCTCTCAGATGTCAAGTACTCTTTCTTGTGTACCAGTGAACTGTATCACCCCAGTGAGGGGTATTGATTTCCCATTATTCCTAGGTGCCACATGATGCATTTCTATTAGTTGTAAACACTTACAGGACTGACTTTTATTTTGTCCTTCATCACATCAGTCTGCCAAAGCAGGACATCTGTTAATGAGGCCCAGTGCATTTCATCAGACACTCTTCCATCTTGGTGCCTAAGGGAATGATGTTTTCGAGGTGTGTAGATATAAAAAAAGCTTTTAAAAAACCAACTTCTCTTTTGCCAGAACCTCATGGTAGGGTCTTTAAAAAGTAACAAAAAACTGTACTTACTTTTCAAATCTACTCTGGGCTTGACTTATTATTGGCTTTTTCTACAGGCATTTAACCATTGCTTATATCTCATTGATACATGTTGGCTTCAAAATTAGCCTGGAAAATTCTTACTGGCTTTTGCAAGTAAGAAAAATTATCGATGAAGAAATATATTAAGTAGCATTACAAAATAGGCCCTTGGGATAAATTAGATTGTTTGGACCATGATTTGAGAGTTAACTGGTATCTTAGAATATACAAAAACACACGAACAAGTCACATTCTTTGAACATTTTAAGTAAGGCTTTACAGCTGGACTTGGGATTTGTTTTAGCAATGAATGAGATCTGCCATCTCTACTACTTGTTGACAAAGCCTACTTCAACTGAAAAGCCATAATTTTTCCCTAAAGATTTCAAATCTTTTAAAATAGATAATGTGCCTCCTGAGAGAAAACTTCAAAATAGTATAGAATGCATTTGCCCTTGAGGGGGAAAAATAGTGAATATTAAAGGAAGATGAAAGAACAACATGTAAGAAGAAGGTGTTTGTCAAAGGGCATATGAGTAACTTCCTGCTATCTCTTTTGTACATCACTCACAATTACTATCTCTCTTTTGTACATCACTCTCAATTACTGCAGGGTATCTCTGATGGACAGCCTTGCCTTGGCGGTCTTCCCGCCATCACCTACTGTGGGAAATGATCCTCCCCTTTTATTTAATCACATGTTGGTTTACATTCTCTTTTTTGTTCTCTGACTAGATCGGACATGTATCATGAATTTCTTTACATTCACTAATTGTAAATCTGGCAACTAAAAGGGTGTCTTGGATCATCCCAACAGGCATTTTTAGTAACTCCCCAAACATTAACTCGTCTCACAATATTTACACTTGACCACTTTCTTTCTCTAGTTATCTGCCGTCTCCTTTCCTCTGTGATCTTTGGCAAATGGTTTAATCTTTGGGTTATGCTCTATATGACTCCAGTATACCTAGTTTATGGGGGCGGGGGGGGGACAACCAATTTTTTTTTCATAATGAGCCTCAGATTTATTTGTAATATCATTTGAGAAAGACAAGTATGTGTTGCATTGCCTCTGTTTACCTAAATCCATTCTGTGTTTCCATTTACATGAAACCAACAAGGGATTATTGTATATGTTAAACTTGCAGAGAGTTCCATTCATCAATTTGACAAATATTTGAGTTCTTACTATATGCTGAGCATTCCTTCAAGTATGAGGAATAGACCAGTGAACAAAGCAGGGAAAACTTATGTAAGCTCCCTGGAGCTTACATTCCAATGGGAGAGATAGGCAAGGAACAAACAAATAAGCAAAATCTACTATATGTCAAGATTTTCAAGGATTTATTCAGCCAAGTGATACCAAGGAAACTTTGCCAATTAAAAGGATAGGGTTGCTGAAAGAAATCAGGCCCTCGAGATTCTTAATAAGAAACAAAAATATCACCCAAAGCATAAGTACAATTCTTCAGGCCACCACAGTTCACTGTTACCTAAAATCCTGTTGCTAGGACACTAGCAACATAGAAAAGCTACTTTACAAGCTGGAGAAATTTTTGGTGAGATGATGTTCTGATATTCATAGGACTAAATGCGTTTTTGAAATATGAGGAGAAATAGATATTAATGAAGATGAAAAAAAGCATTTCTGTATAGTTATCTTTTGAAACCATTTAAAGCTTAATAATCTAATGCCTATAAAGAGGAGATAAATTATTCCACTGAAAAAATGTTGCTAATTTTTATTAACATCTAAGAATTTATTGTCAATTCTTTTTGAAATGGTGATCACTACTTTTCAGTAAATTCTAACCTATTGTCTTAATTTCCTAAAAAATCAAGTGGCCAATATTTGCGCCCCACACGAACACACACATTAAACTTCTGCTCTGATACCATGGCTTTAGTTTTGTGGGGTAGTCAGTGTTATTACATTTTTATCCTCTAACGCTTCTCTAAATAGAAATGAGGTCTCTTCATTTGATTTGGGAAATTGAATGCCAGTTGGGGAATTCAAAACAGTGTTGGTTTCAAGCTTGAGTTCCTCTGCATAGTACCAAGTTCTTTCTCTTGGCCCCAAGGCATGTGTCTCAATGAGAAAACATGAGGGAATGATGAATCCAGCATATCCTGAGACCGTTTTGCCTATATACTTAATGTTTCCCTGAAATTCTGTCCAAATGTGGTCCATGAATGAGAGGGCCACATTTGGACAGAATCAGATTTGGATGCATCAGTCCAAATTACATGTCCCAATGTAATTTGGACATCAGTGTCCAAATGTGATTTTTATTGCTATAGGCAGAGTAAGCCATAGTATGTAAGAAATAAGATTAGATATATACCATGGCACTGCTCATTTATTTTTATATGGGAAATATGCCCATCGGAATGAGAATTAACTGTTTCTTATATGAAGCAAGATACAAAGATGGAAGTCTGTTCGTCACCATGAACTGATGAGAAGTGGAGGGGCAGGTATGAGCTGATGGGCCTAAATATCTCTTACTTCCATTAATGTGATAGACTTCTGTAGTCATTGTTAGATTTACTAACAGAAAGGAGTAAGGAAGCCTTGAATTACTACTGATAACGTTTCTTGAAGAACAAAATAATTGAGCATTTCATAATATACAGTCACAGTGTCAGCCTATCTCTACCATGGTTTTAAACACATTTTGCCTCATCATTCTCGTAACTCCACATTTTCATCTTGTGTCCAAAGAATATGCCTTACGTTTACATGGCAAGAAAGCAAGCCATGATTCTCATAGCATTTATATACAAGCTGTGTATGAAATTGGCTATACATCCAGTTATAATGTCAAGAGAATCTCAGTATTTGATATCAATCACCTGTTAGTCAAATGACCCAACTTATCAGTGTGATTAGAAGCCAGCTATCCCTGGGACAGGTGCTTAGTGGAGAACTAGTTAGGCATGGTCTTCTTGTTAAAATTTGAGTCAGATAAAAAATGAGACCCCTTGGGTAGGAGGCAGCGATGCAGTTCAAAGGTTTTCATGGAATGGCTTTTGGTGGGAGACGAGCAGGAGATGACTGTCATCATTGATTCTCCAGTAGAACAGATAGAGCAGGTCAAAATAATCCCAGTTCAGAGCGAAAAACAGTAAGTGTTATCACTGTTCACACAGAAAGCATGGCCTGACAGAAGGTATTTATTCTTCGGGCTGTGCTCTGCCACAACGCAAGTACATCATTTTAAGACAAATTTCCTCATCTGTAAAATGGGCTAATAATAGTAAGCTTTCACAATCATTTTGTACATAGGTAAAATATAAATACATAGCCTAGGGTGATGCTAGAACATTGCAAGTGCTTGATAATTAATGCCAAATGCCCACAGATTTCCTCAGCTCTTAGTTACTCATGTGCTAGCTTACCAGCTCCTACCTGCCCAGAAGCAGTGCCTCCCTTCCCCCATTGTTAAGTTCTTTCTGGATGTCACAACAGTGTCACCACATTGCACAAGAAACCAAGTTAGTCATGTCCTTCCATCTTCCCTCTGAGGTTGCCTCACGTTTCTTTGAGAGGCACCTTCCCTAAAGCGCTGCTCCCAGTGCCCTCTGGGAGAACACCACTCTGATCGAAGTCCCAGTCACAGACCTCAGGAGGCCAGCACTGTGCAGTGGATGAGAGCAGAAAGGGGAAGACAGCGTTTGACTTTTCTCACCAGGACCTGGAAGCAGCCTATGTGTGATTCTGAAAACAGACCTATCACGTTCCTCTGCTTCACTCTCAGGATAAAACTGACCCTGGGATCATGCTGGGAAACCAGCCATGCTTGTTGGCCATTTCCCTGTCGCTTCCTTCTGTCTCCAGCACCATGCTCATTGCTGTCCATGCATTATCTCATCCTTCCAAGGAGCCTGTGAGGTCGCAATATTTAACCCCTATTTATTTATTTATTTATTTATTTATCTATCTATCTATCTATCTATCTACCTTAAAATTTTTTTTAATGTTTACTTATGAGAGAGAGAGAGAGAGCAAGCACGGGAGGAGCAGAGAGGAGACACAGAATCTGAAGCAGGTTCCAGGCTCTGAGCTGTCAGCACAGAGCCTGAGATGGGGCCGGAACCCACAAACCACAAGATCATGACCTGAGCTGAAGTCAGATGTTTAACCAACTGAGCCACCCAGGCACCCCTATTTAACCCCAATTTATAGATAAAGAGGCTGAAACCTAAAGAGATTCAGAACACCATCCTCCGTCCTCTTTCACCTACTTAAAGTAGGTATCACCAGCCTCAGATACCTGCTGTCCATTAAGACAAGCCCCACACTTCCTGCAAATTATAGCAACTACTATTATTATTACCATTCCACTCTATGTCAAGTGAGACCAGAATTTACACTGATCCAATCATGAGCCTGGAGAAGTATGTGGGAGTAGGAATTGAAGCACAAAAATTGGACTAGCAAGGAGAGAAGGGAATTCCAAGATTAAGGAAAAGGGTTTTGAAAACCAAGATGGGGTGATTATAAAAAATCATATGGAAGGAGTGACTCTAAAAGAATGTACCATCTCTTTTTTATTAATCCTCTTTTCAAAAACTTTTCTTACATGGCACCAGCTACATCTATCACACATTCCAGGGAACTCCCTGTCCTGATCCCTTCTGTAAAAAAAAACAAACAGGGCGCCTGGGTGGCGCAGTCGGTTAAGCGTCCGACTTCAGCCAGGTCACGATCTCGCGGTCCGGGAGTTCGAGCCCCGCGTCAGGCTCTGGGCTGATGGCTGGGAGCCTGTTTCCGATTCTGTGTCTCCCTCTCTCTCTGCCCCTCCCCCGTTCATGCTCTGTCTCTCTCTGTCCCCAAAATAAATAAACGTTGAAAAAAAAAATAAATAAAATAAATAAAAAAAACAAAAAGAAAACAAAACAAAAAACCACTAATGCCATCATCCAAATAAGGATCAAGAGTTTCTCTTCTGTTTTGTCCACACTCAATTTCCTTAATTCATCTTCCTCCAAGTGCAGGTGGGAAATAATTGAGGAACTATTTTTTTTGGTGAATGAAGCTTTGATCCCATTCTATAAGAAATCTCTTAAGTTTACTTTTGAACTAAACCAATTTCATACCCGGTAGAAAACTTCCATTTCATGGAATAAAAAGCTAAATGAGAACAGTCCAAGAGCACCTTTCAAAAAAGAAGGTACACTAACTATACTTGCCCTATCACTACCAAGAACTATTCTCTTCCTTAAACCAAAAAAAAAAAAAAAAAAAAAAAAAATGAAAACGAGAACTGCTCTATTGATAATGCTTTATGTTGTTTATCCAGGGAAAGGGAAAAATACTCTGGTTATCAGACCCTTTGTGTGTCAAGCATAATTTTTCTTGGGAGATGTCAGTTACATTTTAGCAAAAGACCAAATTCAACTCCAATTCTTTTAGCAAGAGTATTTCAAGTAACAAAAGATGCAAGGTAATATCGATGAAAAATAAAGGAAAATGCAATTTAATAAAGTGCAGTAATTCACAAGTATTATTACCAATCCATTTCCACTAATATTTTAGATCAAAATATTCTAAATGATCCAGCTTATGCTTTGGGATTTCCAAATTACATGTCTACTTACTGCTGATGTCTGAAAAACAAGGGGAGGTGAGACCAACAAGATATGTGCATACACACCAATAGAAAAAGATGATGTGGTATCATTTCATTTTTCTTTTTGTGTATTTCTTGTTAGCAGCTTGAAGTGATTCATAGGTCATGAAATTAATAGACATTGAAAACTTTCCTGGTGACCGCCACTCACAGAGGCTCCTTTTCTCTGAAGCCTATCCTCCCTTGACCAGAATTCTCAGCCAAAAGGGGAGTGGGATGGACATGGAGGCCGCTGTAATGTTCCAGCAACTCTATTATTGGCATATGTGTATGAGCTGAATATATAGAAGTCATGGAAAGATTTAACTTTTTAAATTAAAATAATGTATTGAAATCTGAAGTGCATATTTTTTCCATTATGTTTTAAGTAATATTTTTAAAAGATACTCACTAAACATAGGACTGATAATTTAGTGGTTAGTTATTCAAAGTGAAAATATGTGTATGAATGCCTATGGATCCACCTCAGATGTTCATATTTGAGTCTATTTAGTCTGTTCTTTCTTCACATGCTAGTAGTGAACCTCAGTTTGGTGCTCTATCCAAAAACCAAGAGCAGATGAGACACCTAAAAATATCCTCATTTGCATCTGTTTCCCTTCCTTAGGAGAGGGAGGGTCAGCCCTCCTGATTTTGCCTTACAACAAGAAAATAACTAAGATCATTGGGGAATTAATTCATTGTTCATCTCTCCTGCTAGCATGTCAGGCCCTCCATCATCTGCTTCAAATTGATGCTAAATTGCAAGAGAACAGGACAGGAGTCTTTGGCATTTTTCCATTGCATGTAGTAAGTCAACAGAGATGATTAATAAAAGGCCCTTGGATGTGAGTTGAAAAACTTGGTTAAGTGAATTAGATCCTCTTTACTTTGTCCTCTTACACAAAACATAGTCTTAGAGGGTTCATATTTTTAAAAGGTAGGGAAACAAAATATAACAAAATTACCACATATTTATAAAATATGGATCACTTCCTCCCTATAAAAATTTAAGATCAGTTCTCCAGAATGAAAGAGATAAACACGTATAGATGCAAATCAATTCTATATTGGCTTCTTAGTACCACATTAAAGAGAAAATCTGAGGATGTAAGTTATGACTTAATTTTGATTTTGAATGCATGCAACTACCTAATGTACATAAAATAACCATTACAGATTGAAACATCCAACAGCTTGCTGCATTTAAATGATTTTAAAATAAGTGCTTGTAAAAAGTCAATTTTTGGTGTTTTGCTGCTTAGGAACGAAACAAATCACAAATATGTTTTTATGTTGATTTTCTTTGACAGGACTGGGAATTCCCACATTTTATGGGAGATGTTGATGTAAATCTTCCTGGGTTGCACACTCCTCACATGCAGTTCAAGATTCCTTTCTTCCAGAAGATCTTCAAGGAGGAATATCATATTCACATAACAGGTATGTTGTAACTTTAAACACAATTTGATTGTCTCCTACTTACAGTAATACTAGCTGCTATAAAAAAGCAAACAGTAACATTTTAGAGGCATGCATACATATAGTTTTATTTCTCATGTAACAGTGCAAGGTGGTTCCAGGTCACCTGGGGGTTCCAAAGTATCATTCCGGGACTTAGGCTAGGAGCGGCTTCAATACTTCCAACTTCAACATCCAGCAGGCAGATGGGAATAAAGAGAATGGAGAAAATGATTAAGAAGGCTTACCTTTTTCTTAATCGCCTTGACACAGGAAAGAAGCATGTGTCCTCCATTCACATTCCATTGACAGTAGCTCATCAGATGTCCCCACTTAAGAGTCGGGGAGGAAATGTGGTCTCTAGCTGAGCAGCCACATCAGTGTCACATCTACTGTTCTAGCATACTATTCCTGGAGAAGGAGGCCGCACTTCTTGGCATGGATATTTAGCTATCTCTGCCAAACTCCATCTACAACTCCCCCTTGGTTTTCTTCATTAGGTTGGTTGCTTTCTCACAACATGCAGCTCGGTATTTTTTTTTCAGCATTTATACTTTTTACACTTTGGTCCTCATTTCCTGCTGAGATTGGAACAGTGGTAACCCAGAGCACCAGTCAGACCATGTGCCTTTAGGGAGTTTGGCCACTTCTCATTTGACTGAATAAAACCTACTTCTGTGGCAGAGCTTATGTTTCTCTCACGTGAGCCTCTTGCAGATCCTCAAGATTATTTCCTGTGCATATATGCCCTGCTTCCTAAATGGCTCCGATATGATTTATTATATTCTTTCATGACTTCTCAGTCATTCTCATCTATAAAAGGTCTTCCTGAAGTTACATTTTATACTTTTTTTTTTTAATAACCAGAAGCAGACAGCTGAATGGTCACATATATGATGGCATTAGTTCCCAAGCTGTTCGGTTACACAGAGTGAATGTGTGTGTGTTTCAAGGACAATGGCCTAGGATCCCACACCTGCTAAAAACTGCTGAAGAAATCTGTGCTTACACTACCGTCTGTGCTGCTGAGTAAAAATAGCCTGAGCACAGAACACGTGAACATCTGAGTCCTGCAAAAAACCTTTGCTTCCCAACTTGAGGGCTGGTTTTTGCTTTGAGCATGAGGCGACCTTCCTAAATTGGAGAATGAGCTCATGAATAGGGAAGATGCAGCAGGTTTCTTCTCCTATTCAAAATGAATGAGGCCCATCTATTAAATTCACTGGGTAAATCAATCAATTGGAGTTCAGGTCACATAGTGTGGTTTCAGAGTCCCCACTTAATCTCGACAGCATGCTACCCTCTCGGACTTCTCAAACAGCTAACACACACATGGCATCATCATTTCCCTTTGGGTGGGCTTCTGCCTGGACCATCTGTTCTTGCTATCAGCTCTTGTCCCAGGCCATCTTGGCACTAATATTGTCTCTGAACGAGTATCAGAATCCGTGTCAAAAATAAACTTCTGCGGTGCATAATATCAGGTTAAAAAGGGGGAGGGACATTCAGAGGAACTCACTGGTAAGAAAAAAAATCAAGCTATTAAAAATATTTGATTTGGGGCTATTTTGCAGAGCTTTGTCATATATATTTGCTATCATTTTTAGACAGGGACAGGTTCAGGTTTTGTGGTGCCCAAAGCTTACACAATTTGGAATGCTCTATTTAAGAATATAAAAGCAAAGTTACAGCTAGAAATTACATTCGGTGCCTTGGAAGAGGGACATGCATACAGGAGTCCCGGAAGCCTCAGTGTAATTAGCTTTGAGATAAAGCCTCCCATGAAGTTGAACTAAAATCTTCATTCCACCAAGTATTATTTTTTAGAAACTTAAAAGGAGGAAAGACTGGCAAAGTTCTTATAATGGAGACTGCATGTTTAAAAAAAGTTTGGGAGAAGGTAGAAATATGTTGTCATTAAGGCTTTGATGCAGCATTTGCCAAATTACGCTGATAATCATATCACCCAGGAAACTTTAGAAATATACACATTGTTGGGCCCATTGCTGATGTTCCAACTCAGTAGGTCTGGGCAAAGGCCAGGAAATGGGACTTTTAAAAAGCTCCCCTAGGTGTGCTGGTCTTTGGGAACTGCCTCTTTGTGATGGAGAAGCCACAAGTGAAGTCAGATTATCTCCCAGAGACAGGAGACCGGCTGTGCAAATGATTGAGTGCCTGGACCTGCCGGTAAGACCTTTGAGGATTCTGGAGTTTAGATCCAAAATAAAATAGGGTACATGTGGACTTTGGGGTGAAGGGCTCCACCATAAACTAGGCAGTTAAAACTAGAAGTTTTTATCACGGATCCAGTTTGTGGTAGGATGATCATGTGCCTCCCCAGATCCGTGATAAAAACTTCTAGGAAAATCATGGCAGGTTTGGAGGCTGAAGAAAGTCTGAACTTTTCCCCTCTTGTTATGTTACTCTCTTTGTTCTGTTAATTGCTGAAGATGTTGCTGAGGACACTCTGAAGTAGCAGCTAGTCTCCTGTGAAAGGCCTGTTACTTTATCTTGCTCTGTAAGAAAATGGTTTCTGGGGAAACCTAGATAAAATTTCCAAAGCATGGTACATATTGTGTTTTAATATGCTCAATAGTCAGTAGCCTGCAAATGCCCAAGTCAACTGCAAACATTAACATGATCAGCTCCTCCAGGTTCTGCTTCTTTTGGTAGGGAAACTCAGTGCTTTTCTTGATAAGCAAATAGAGTAGTATCTCTTGGTTATTAAGCATAAAACTCTCTATATCTATCAGTGGTTCTCAAATTTCAGTGTGGGTGAGAATCACGTGGACAGCTTGTTAAAAAGATCCCTCAGCTGCACACGCAGAGCCCGATGCCTGAGGTAGGAGGTGGAGCCTGGAACTTCAAGCACCTCCAATAATGCCGATGCAGGCTGCCAGAGGACCCCTCTTTGAGAAACGCTGCTGCTGACAAACACTTGCTACAGTCACAGTTCCTCTCATCTCAGCTTTAATTTATTTTCACATGCAACTCTTAAGATCAAAAGCCAAAGGACAATGAAAATTCCATAGAGTGGGGTGCTAATGAGAAGGGCACAGGATACAGTCCTGCCAGGAGCTGGAAAGTTCAGACCTGGGGTCAGGAAAAGAGGTCCCAAAATAGGCTATGTCGGGAAACACCTGGGTGACCACAGAGGAAGCTAAAGTCAGGGATAGGAAGGGATCCTATGGACCCCCAGACAGCTCCATCTGTTGCTTTCTCTGCCTGTGTTTGTTGTGCACTAGAAGAGTCTGTGTGACTCTTTTCTGGGGTTCAGAGATGGTGCCACCATGGCCTCAACTGTCATTTCTTGATGATCTAGAAATAATGTTCAAGGCATGCTGAGAAAATGGAATGTAAAGGTTTGCTGCCCAGACTCCAGCTCTGCCATTGACTGATGGCATTTCCCTTGTCAAGTTCCTTACCTCTTAGAGGCTCAGTTTTCTCATCTGTTCAATGGGGACAGTGAGGTACATATCCCATACGGTTGTTGTGAGATTTAAATTAATATGCACAAGGCATTTTAGACACCGTTTGCCATTTGGTAAGCACTCAGTAAACTCTCACTCCTTTTACCTGAAACTTTTCCTTTCATCCATCCAGAATTCATGTTTCTTGTTTAATTCAAAAACATTAGGTAGCCTGAGAGAGGGCTCTTTTATTATTTATCCACTATTCTGAATGCTCTACTGTTATCCACTGTTCTGAGTCAAGAAGGAGAATGCTAAGAATGGGAAAAAAAAATGTCTCCCAATGACGAGCTCTGTATGGAGAGGGTTATCTGACACTGATGAGTTCCCATTGGCATTTTAAAAGCATTTAAGATTTGGGTATTATCTAATCCTGACTCCATGCTAGTTGTCCTCATGCATTTCAGAAATGACTTGAATTGTTGCATCTGTTTAGCTCATCTGGAGCCCCCTTGACAGATGGTTTGCTGCAGTGTGTAGGAGCTTTCATTTCACAAGCTGGGCTGCAGCTTATAAAAATAAATCCTCTCTATCCAAGGGTGTGTTCAAATATTTTTTCTGGGAATTTGGACTTCCATAACAAAGGGGATACGTGGTTAGTGATTAGGTCGCATCGATGCTTTTAGCCCAAGCCCATTGTTGCTCTCTTAAACATAAATGCTAACTGCAACCATGCCACTATCTCCTCTGGCCTCTTCCCTTTTACCTATAAGGTGAGTGCAAAGATGGATTCAAAATATGAGGTACTAAGTCTCCGGAGGCGAGAGAGGAATGGCCTCTCAATTCGCTCTCGGAAGCTCCTCTGAGTCCTATTAATGCCAATCCCGGTGGAAGCTCTGCCATCTGTCATCCCAGCCAGACAAAGGAAGTGTCCCGTTGGTGGCCATCATCTGAGTGAATTAGGAGGGGGTCGGGGGAAAGGCCAGAAGGAAGGCCTGTGCATCTGTGAGGAGAGAATTCACACTGTTGGCACGATGATGCCCACGGGAACCCTTTCGGCAAAAATGGAAAATGTAGAAGTAAACAAACCTCCATAGCGTCTGTGTTCTATTTCAGTTTCCTGAGCGGTGTGAGGGCACAGGTGCTTTACAATGGCGAGAATGTGGAAGATAATGAATAAAACCCCTCTGTTTCTATTTCCATAGGCACATGATTTCTGGCAAATGAGTTCCCAGAGATTGTTTTTTAAAGAGCTCTCCTGTGTCAGTCAGATCATGGGAAGTGCTGGGGAGGGCAGGCCAGTGGTTCATCCAGAATATTCTGTCTCACAAAATTAACAAGGGGCTTGTTATAGGGAAATGTGACGCATCCTGTTCACCATGACAGTCTCTAAAGATCATGAATTTATCCAAAGTACACAAGGATCTCTTGCTATTATCTCAGTTGTGAATTTTTCTAAACCTTTCCTGAAGCAGTTTCTATTTTCAACACATTTAGACAGCTCTAAGAGTTAACTATGTTTACTTCTACATAAAGCAGCAATTCCTTTTATTTGTCCAAAACTCATCTTCTTCAAGGACAGGGTTGCTTTTTTGCCCATGGCCTGTCAGCCCTTGCTGCCCCTGAGCTAGCCTGCTGTCTCCAAATTGAGATGTCCTGCCTTCATTTATGCATATATGAGGACATCTGTGATAAAACTTACATGCTCTTCAGGAATTGTCTTTACAGCCAGAAGAGAGACTTGAAATGTATAATGAATTATATATACTCTTTGAGATATGAATATTTTCTTTTCCCAATTTTCTAGATTATATCTGATTTTAGCAGTATACCAGAATTTACCAGATCATTGTGACACATGTATTTGATTTGAAAGACTGTAACTTTACTTCTTGTATTTTTCTGGACAAATTATTTCACAGTTTACCTATTGGTTAACAGACATTTTCTGAATTAATATGTGTCTAAAACTAAGCCGGGATCTAGGCAATACAGAAATGAACATGACATAATTCCTAATCTCAAGAGTCTAATAGTCACCTAATTTAGTATAACCCCATGGCCTTTTACTTCTGCTTTTATCATAGCGAATTTCTACCCCTATCACTGGATTATGTCCTCAAAGGAATAGTCTCCCACTTAGGAGGTGACAAAGACAAGAGAGACACTTAGAGAAACTATATTCATTTGCTTTTAAGTCTTAAGACCTTACTTTGCTAACTCAAATTAACTCTTATTAATTCATAAATTAGTAAATATCTTCAATTTACTAAATGTTCTCCTCATGGCCCAAGCACTTAATGTGGTTCCCAGATATCCCTAAATTACCTAGGGTGTGAGGGCACAGGTGCTTAAAGGGGTTAAAGAGATGCTAAGTCAGTGAGCCCTGTTATCACTGCTCATGTCTGCAATGGGAGGACATTGATCTGGCCAAGAAGCCTGTTACAGCAAGCTGCTATTTCTTTAATTATCCAAAATTTATCTTTTTCAAGGCCTTGGTTGCTTGTTATCCCATAAAGGATTTTAAAGGCTTTGTGGAGCATGACTATTTCATATATCTGCACTGGATGCCAGAGTCTAGCCCAGTGGTAGCACCCATTTGGGATGAAGGTGCCTATGGCACAGCTCAGTCTCAATGCTAACTGGCAACTTTACTGAGTTAAGAAAAAATTAATATAATTGCATATTTGATTAATGCAAGGTTTATTATATAAACCCCTAATCTCAAGAGTCTAATGGTCATCTAATTTAGTACATATTATATGGTGGAAATATCAGCACTTTACACTATTTTTTCCTTAGTTGAAAAAACATTTTCCCCCAAATTGTCATTTCCTATGCTAAGTGATAGTGATATTTAGTGAAGAATCCTTTTAAAACCAACTAGCCCAGAATTCTGTAATCTCCCACAATGTGAAAAGATAAAATTACCATTATAATATCATTTTTGGCAATCAGTAGGATTCATTAAAGGCACAAAATGCAAGAAAGAGGTAATCCCACCAACACCATGCAGTGATTTCTCATTAGAGGAGACAGTGAGAGATTTCAGCAAGGAGATTAATAGAAATAATGTATGGATTCTTACCCTCCCTCCTTGGTGATTTACATTATGTTATGTAGTTGAAACAACAGGGGGAAATGCAAAATCTCTCCTATGATTAATGCTGAAATACCAAGGCTCTTGTTATGGTTGACTGTACATTCACAACAACACACTTGGGAAATGGCAAGAGATCACTTATTTTCCTTTTTGTGTCTGATCCCCTTTCCATGTGGGTCATTTCAGGGACTCAGATTTATTTTTTATGGTAAACAGTGTTTCTCAGAATATACATTTTTTTTTTTAAGGAAAGTTTTCTCTGCGTGAAAATTTGTGGATTCCATCTTTTTTGCTCTAATGGTGAGATTTCCTGGCCCATCATAAAATGTTAAGGTTTAGGTGATGTTTATTTCACAGACTTATCAAAGAGATGTTTAGGGCTGGGGAGAAACCTGTAGGGTCATATAGCTCAGCTCCCTCACTTTATAGACAAGAACAGTGGGGTTGAGCTGTCTTGTGTGACAAGTAAGCTGTTTTGCTTACTGGTTCGCCACATCACAGGGCAAAAGTAATTTTTTAAAGAGGAGAGAACGCATTACAAAAGTAACAAAACACTATGTGGGAAAATAGAAGGAAGGATGTTAGCAAAAATGAATATCCTTCCTCTGCGTAAATGTGTAAGTGGACCAGCGGTTATGTTATGTGGACGGGAAACAAACAAAGTAGGAAAAGCCACTGCTTGTGCATTTTTACCAGCTCCAAGTTTCAGCTGACTGGCTTTGACAGTGGGGGGGGGGGGGGGGGATGCTTGGGGGCAGGAGAGGTAGAGACAGTGCTACATCCACAGAAGAAAAGAAAGGAAACGTGATGTCAGTAGGAAGCCTGCCTCACTCTGTTCTCTCCCTTCTGCACTTCCCCACCCCAACACGGCCACTCAGCTGTGCGGGAGACTTGGAGACAGGTTCCTGTTCTTTAGCCTCAAAATTTTTGTATATAGTTGACCTATCTCTAGACCATTCTCCTGCAAGTTGTAGACAAATTACCAGTTGCTAAGAATTTTCAACATATGAAATATGCTGATTCACAAAGCATGTTTACATGTAACTATACACTTAGTCCTCTTAGATAACGGGTCCAGTTATAGCTCAGTGATTCATGCTGTTTTATCCAAACTGAAACATTTGATCACCTTTAGGATATATCTTTGTTACAAACCCTTACATGCTCTTCTCTCCCTATATCACCAAGATCCTATATTAACTGGATTGAAGATATAAAGGAAGGAAACTGTAGAAAAAATACTCCTCTACATTTCTGGCAAATTTAATAGATTTCAGACTTTCAGATATAAACTTATTTTATCCTCAGAATAATCCTTCGAGATCGTTATGTTGGTATCATTCTCCATTTCACAGAATTAAAAATTGAATAGCTACTAACTAGAAGGATTCGGGGTCGGGGGGGGAAGGACAGAATCATAGAACTGGAAGTCATCTGGTTCAGTTTCCTCAATTTGAAAATAAAATTATTGAGGCCTGGAGAGGTTAAACAGGTAACCCAAGGTTGTATTATTTTCATATTAGAATGAGATCTTTATCTGCTGATTTCCAGCCTGCAGTTTTTGACTGTGGTTTTCTGTCTCAAGGATCAGGAAAGATGTGTTACAGCGGGGTGATGATACCCATTAGCTGATGTCAGAAAACACATTTCTAATTTGTTCCTCCTCCGTCCCATCTAAATTTTCAGGCTCCAGATCACATGATAAATAAAATAAAGTGATTCTTTAAAGTTTGGTTGTCAAAGTGACCCAGTGCACCATTCAACTTAGGTGGTGGAACAATAGTGTAGAAAGTGTGGGGGAGAGCTCCTCCTATCCTGAGGGTTTCTTACTAGTTTGGTCAGTGTACAATTTTTATGCTCCGATGTTCTTTTCCCTTCTTTATTGACATTCTCTGAGCATCTTTTCCCACCAGAAAAGCACCATTCCCCAAGCTCAGTGAGCATCCTTTCTTCTCCCTGATTTTGTGACAGTACTTATCACTGGTTTCTGATACCCTAGATACAGGGCCCACTTTATGAGGGACTGCCCTATTCTTGCATCAATAACAATGACTTAGAGAGAGAGTACAAGTTTCTCCAAGGGACCTTTGTGAGTCAAGGTGATGGTCAGTCATAAAAATTCTTCCTCACCATCAGCATATGTAGTTTACAGCAAGAGAGTAGGTATGAATCTGCTGCAACAGAGAAGCACCCAAAGCCCCTCTCTCAACTTGCTTTCATGGAAGCTACAAACTATTGCCTCATTGATAGTGATGAGAACCTCAGAACTTTTTTTTTAATGTTATTAAGTGTTATGTTTGAGAGAGAGAGAGAGGGAGGGAGGAGCAAAGAGAGAGGGAGACACAGAATCCAAAGCAGGCTCCAGGCTCTGAACTGTCAGCATAGAGCCCAAGGAGGGGCTCAAACCCATGAACCATGAGATCATGATCTGAGCCGAAGTTGGACATTTAACTGACTGAGCCACCCAGGCGCCCCAAGAACCTCAGAACTTTTTAATTCACTTGCCTCTCATTCCTCTCCTGTTTTCTCTTCCTACAGTATTCTCCATTACTTTCTTTCTCTCTCCTCTTTAGTATCACCTGATCTTTTCCTGTATGCTATTCTATTTGCAGCATAATAAAAACATAAACTAAAGAAATGCACCATTTTCCAGGCTATTCTCTGTCCTTCTTTCCCTTTCAGGACCACATGAATTACTACTTCCTACAAAAATCCTTTCTGCAGAAATTAGCCCTCAGTCTTCATTACATTTTCCCAACATCTTCAGTGTTTACCATTTGTAACACTCAGTTGGTGCCTCACAAATGTGGCCTCTTCCTACTATTTATCTGTTGATGCCACTGTTCTGTTACCCTAACAAGATAATGAGTTCCCCCCTGTAAGGCAAAAATGTATGTCCTCAGCATCTACTAAGGTATCCTAAAACAGAGTCTATTATGAGCACAATAAATGTTTGATAATGCTGCTTACCTTTGTATTTGATTGAATTTCACTAGCTTGAGCTTTCTTTACTCATTTTATGGTTGATTCTTAGTGAGAATCTCTTTTAGTTTTGGCTATGACTCCAGGAGAGCAGGAGTGGTTAGAGCTTAGCAGTGCCAGATGTTATAAATAGTTTATCATATGTGCAAACGACATTCCCAATGTTTCAACTTACTCTCTAGTGTGGGTATGCAAAATAAATCATTTGCGCAAGAGTTTCCACTACAAAGACTTTAACAATTGTATAGTTGAACAATTTCAGGACTGGCAGAGTTATAATTTCCCTTCAGATGGTTTAGATAAATTCTCTTGATAGAGAAGAAGTTGTACCTTCCTATGCAAATGCAGACATTATCACGTCTTAGGCAAGGCTTTCATGTTCATAACAGTAACAATTACTGAGTTTCTATTATGTACCAGGCACTGCGTTTAGCATCTAATTATCTTATGAAATACTAACAGCTTTAGTAAGTACTGTTATTTTCTGCATGCAAAGATACTGAGGTTTAGAGAATTTAAACAACTAGCCCAAGATCACATAGCTAGTAAGTTTTAGAGCCAGGATTAAAACCTTTCAATGTTGCATAGAGTAGGAACTTGAAAATGTATAAAGATGATGATAAAACACTTTCCCAAACTCCTCACAAAGTTATATTTTTATATAGCTCTATGTTCTGTTAGAATACATATTGCAAAAATTCATTAGAATGGTTTAATAAGTTTGCCCAAGATTCTCTCTTTTGTCCCAAGAGCTCTATAATCTTGTGAAGCAGTAACTTAATCATGTTCAATACTGTTATCTTCAGATACAAAATAAAATAATTTGACATACTATATTTAACATTTATAACTAAAGCTTTTGGAGCTTTTGGAACTAAAGCAATATATATATATATATTGCTATATATAGCAATATAGCACCTATTTGCTATAGGTGATAGCAAAATGTATCACCTATTTTGCTACAGCAAACCTATAAGGTATTACTATATCATGATATAAATATTGTAAAGCTTGCAATAAATTGTGATTATAATAAAATTATGATGGAATCTAGTATCCCTTGAAAATTTCCCTATGTTCTTTTTCATTTGCAGATGTAGGGATATCATAGATAATATGCCTCTAAACAAGGTCTTATTTGCATGAGAATTTTAAATACTACAAAGAAATTATAGCAGTTACAATCTCTCCAAATCATCTCTTCTAAAGCAGTTTATTGGCTTTGGTTGTATTTATATGTCTGATAAATGGATTCTGTTCAATGAGATTTGATGCAATTATTTTTAAAGTCTTGAAATGAATGCTCAAGAATTATTGATCTGAGTCACATCAACTAACGGTTTAATCAACAGGTCACCTACAAACAGCAATGTGAATTCAATTGATATACTGCTGTGTTTGCATTGCAAAATGATTTCTTGTCTAGACACAATTATAAAACTGTAAGAGATGTTTAATCAGATGTTAGACTTTTCTAAGAATTTAATTAGAACTTTGTTTTTTAAATATTAATTGAGATATTCTAGAGAATAACCTACATGGAACCAAATTTGAGTATGGCTGTGGTACCTACAAAACAAGGCAGCTTAATCTGGTTAGTATAAATAGCATAAATTATTGACTCTGGGACCTACAGTTACATTCTCATGTGGTCTAGAATACATTTAGGAAATATCCTTTGCCAATTCACTTAATGGCAGCATAGCACTCTTAAAAAAATGCTAACAGGTCTAAGACATGAACAATTTATACTATTATACCATTATCTCCATTTTATTGGGGAAAAAACCCTATTGCAGTTTTATAGGTCTTTGACTAATATGCGGTATTTCTTTTTTTAATGCAGGTAAATGGTTTAACTATGGAATTATCTTTCTTGTCCTGATTTTGGATCTTAATATGTGGAAGAACCAGATATTTTATAAGCCTCATGAGTACGGACAGTATATAGGCCCAGGGCAGAAGATATACACAGTGAAAGACTCCGAAAGTTTAAAGGATTTGAACAGAACCAAACTTTCCTGGGAGTGGAGGTCCAATCACACTAACCCTCGGACTAATAAAACATATGTTGAGGGAGATATGTTCTTACACAGCAGGTTCATAGGGGCTAGCCTTGATGTCAAGTGTCTGGCTTTTGTTCCGAGTTTAATAGCTTTTGTGTGGTTTGGATTCTTCATTTGGTTCTTTGGACGGTTTTTGAAAAATGAGCAAGGCATGGAGAATCAAGACAAAACTTATACTCGCATGAAAAGAAAATCACCGTCAGAACATAGCAAGGACATGGGGATCACTCGAGAGAACACACAGGCCTCAGTGGAAGATCCACTGAATGACCCTCCTTTGGTTTGCATCAGGTCTGACTTCAACGAAATTGTCTACAAGTCTTCCCACCTAACGTCAGAAAACTTAAGCTCACACTTGAATGAATCTACCAGTGGGACAGAAGCCGATCCAGATCCAACAACTTCTAAAAGTACACCTACGAACTAGATTCACTTACTTGGAGACAGCACAAAAAGCAACCTTGAGTGTAACTTTAAAAAGTTAGTCTTTCCTTTTGTAAATGTAAAGTTTACGTAGTGTTAGGTAAAGAAACACAAACAATGCCACAACGGTGCTCAACATGCTTTTTCTAGGACTCATTGTTTTCTATTTGTATTATAATCTACGTGCCTCCTGTATATCTAACAGTCCTTTAGAGATTGCTTTTCACAATTGCACAAGCTATTTACTGACTTTACAGCATAGTAGAAGATTAGCTGATTACCCGTGTATCTGATGTTCAACCATAGTGGTGCCTTGAGACATTAAACTGTTTTTAACTGTACCAGAAATGAAGTGTGGAACAATTCTCTAACCTACTTCACATGGGGTGTTTTTGTTTTTTGTTTTTTGTTTTTTTTTGTATACAATTATTTTTGATCTACACTTGATGTCTTAGCAGGAAACAGATATAGCCAATATGTGGCTTAGGAAGTATCTCTTTTACCTATTCAGCAGTGGAGTTGGTGACTCTGACAGCAGGATTGCAGAGAGGCATGGTGATTGCCTTTGAATTTGTATTGGCTATCTGCCAAATACAAATACAGATTCAAAATTCAGTAATAGGAGAACGATAATCCAGCATGGGTCACTACTTGTGAAATGTGACTTTCTCCAACCAGTAATTGCAATTAGATGATAATACCTAATTATGTTTTCCTAATTAAAGATAAATTGCTACTTGATTAAAAATCCTGCCCTTCACCTATGGGAACAAAGGTTAAGAGGCACAGTTGGATGAACTCTCAAACTTATTGGCATTTACACAAAGCTCTAGAAAACCAAGGAACTGAAGTTTTAATCATGTGAAGGTTGTACAGCCTACTATCTACAATATTTGTACATCTTTCTGTAAATATGGCTCTGGACAATGAAAATTGAACAACCTATGCCAACCCTGAATAAGGGAACTCCTCTAAAAATTATGCAGCAGAACCTTGTGAGGTAGAAAAAGAAGTGCATGAAAGAATCTGTTTAGTAGCTTGTTTTGTGTGTTTTTTGTTGTTTTTTTTTTAAGAATTAAACATCATACATTAATAAATATGAATTATACATCAGTGAATCTGTGATGTAGTTTTTTGTTTATAATGGATTCATTTGTATATTAATTTAACAACAGCCCATTTAATTTTAACTTGATGCCAGATGAGTTAAAAAATGGAACATACCCAACTTGCTTTTAATTTTGTTCCATAAATTGTGGTTGCATGTTCTTCAGGGGGTTGGGGAGATCACTTTTAAGGCAAAATTATTCTCCTGTCACATGCTGACATAACTGTATCTTGTCTTTATGATTTTTAAAATATCTCTTGTTTTGATCTGCTTTTAAGCTTGCAGCATGCTGAATTTAGCATGTGTGATAGAACTATGTATTTATCTGTCACTTGAGAGCCAGCTTTAATAAACACTTTCCTACAATTGTTTACTAAGCAATTAGAACCATGCCCCTGCTGTTTCATTTACCTTTAATAGCTATGTATGGTGCAACTTAGAATTATAAGTATCTCTGAAACTAAAAATGCAGAGATCAAGCTCACTATAGTAACCCACTGACCATACTGTTTAAAGAAACTTACCATGTTCTTGCTTGGCCAATGTGGTAACATTGGCCATTACCAAATTTACATAGCATAAAACATTGAACTTTTGACTCTAGGAGAACACACACACACACACATAGACCCATATATTTATATATACTCACTGTTCTATAAATATATATATTATATAATTTATATATATAAATATATATATTATCCTGAAAGTGTCTTATAGAATGAAGAAGCAAGTTGATTTATAGAAAGTGGGTGTTTATTAGCAGTATATAGTCCTTATGAAAATATTATTTGATAATTTTTAGGTAGGTATTAAGGAAAAAGTGGTTCAGTGAGGTAATCTAATTAGCAGAAGATAGAAAAAATAACAGCACTATGCTTATGTGTATCCTAGTGTAGGGACTGACTAGAGAAGGTGGCTATCAGCTGACATGAAAATGTATCTTTAAAGTTTCCCTAAGTTTTAGTAACAAATAGAGTAATTACCAGTAATGGCATTTTTTTTTTCAGCAATGGCATTTTAATAGTCAGGATCCAAACCTTTGAAGGCTTCCAATAGTTGTATATATCAATCTTGACCTATTTATCTACCCATGGGTCTCCTTCCTTATTCTGCTACCTCTTTTAGTACACCATATTTGCAATTATACCAAGTAAAGATTAGCAAATCAAATAAAATCTAATGAAAGTCAAAAGCACATGTACTAGTGCTTTTTGAATACCAGACCTTTTGGACTATCAAGGGCATTACAGAAAAAAAAAAAAAAAAAAGTAGTAAACCCAGAAAATAAAGGGTTAAAAAAAAAGGATTAAAAAACCACTAACTGCAGATTCTAAAGAAAGCATAACAAATGTGATGCCTTAATTGCAGTGATGCTTAAGGACTATAAACAATTATATTTCTACTGTTCAGTAATTACAGTATTTTCTTTCATGCAGTGCAGAATTTGCACTAATTTGGCACAATTTTAGTATCCTACATTATAGAGTACTTCATTAGTAGTTTAAATGGAAAATTAAATAAACACTATGAATTTATGCCTGATAATATATGCCTAGACATAAATCTCATCACCACATGCTCATTTGTATTATATAACCATACTTAGTTATCTCATACTCTCCCCATGGTGGCCACTTATCATGTTCACTTATATTATAGCACAGCTGAGATTACCAGTGAATCCTATTAGAAATCTTAAGAATTATTTCTTTTCCATTTGCCCGAAGAGCCAGCCAGGCACAAAATCTCCTTTTACTTTTCATCAGATTTCCATCAGGTCATTCCCACAAGCACTACTGGCTGACAGTACAATGGAAAGTAGTTGTGCAACATACACACTCACATTTGAGGATGGGAGTCAATACTGTTGTCTTATTTCACCACTGGCCACCATAAGCAATTCCAATATATTATTTGCCTACCCTGTGGATCACCAACCCAACCCAATATGAAACATGGGAAGAGAACTTCCTCTTAGCTGTCTCTGTAACTGATGACTCATGATGCCAACTGAATAATCTGACATTTGACTAAGACCTTAGCACTCTATAATTGCTTATTACCTATCTGTCCTCACTCTGAACTGATCCCTATTTTAAATTAAAACTCTTGGCTATGCAACCACAATCTGGGTATTGTGCTTTTAATGGTGTTTTCCCAACCTCAGACTGGGATGGCTCACTATTCTATCTTGCCTGATTTCCTCCAGAAATCAGAAATTTTGCCCCTCAGAATTCAACTCTAACCTATTAGCTAATCCCATCTTTAAGATGGGGAAAACAAGTCAATTAGTTTTGCAACAAACTGGCACTTTTTTGATTTATCCAAATTTTTATTTTAAACATTTGTGTGCATAGGATTCTGATTAATGGGAACTGGTATGGATAAGAGAATCAAGGTCATAAATTTTGGCTTCTGTTTATACTGGACTAGAACTGAACTGTAATCTGAACAACTAGAGAAGTTTAGATGTAGTATTTGTATCTCACAGGTCACTCTTGTTAAAGATAACTGGAAAAAGAGCTAGATATTTATATTGGAAAGAGAAGATTAGGCAGATAGTGAAACATGATGGAAGTTCTTGCCATGACATCTGGGAAATAAAAAATGGTAGTTTTAGTGTGAGTGGGCTTTAAAACTCTGGCGAGGGGATGGAAGCCTTTGTAAAAGGAACTTCAGCATAAAGTTATTGTGAGTCCACTACTTCTACCTAATAAGAGTCCTAAGAAGACTCAAGAAGATGTTTCAACATAACTGAGGGGGTTACACAAAAGGTTGGTTGGTTGGTTGGTTGATTTCTTAAACATTCTACCACTCATGTCACTCTGTGTCTGTCCAGGAAATATGGTGAGACCTGGGAGAGGAGACATGGGGCCCATGAAACAAACAATAGAGGTGGGTGTGGGCATAGTGGGCAATGTGAGAAGAGAAAGACAAAAATCTACACTTAAAAATTGAGAGAGACTAGAACATCCTTGATAGAAGAACAAAGATGGCAGCAAAGTCTGTGTGTAAGCATTTTATCAGCATATAAAAGTTGACATATTGTAAACAAAAATGCCTTGCAGATGCTTTATGATAAACATTCTGAAAATTTTAGTAAAACAAAGTATTATCACTACTTTGTATAATATAGCACAGATATTATTTTAAGTGTGAGGAATCCATTATTTTACTCAGAGAATATAAAACACATATAAGGGGCACCTGGGTGGCTCAGTAGGTTGGCCTTTTGGCCTTGGCTCAGGTCATGATCTTGGGGTTCATGAGTTTGAGCCCCACAACTGGCTCTCTGCTACCAGTGCAGATCCTGATTCGGATCCTCTTTCCCTCTCTCTGCCCCTCCCCCGCTCACCCTCTTTCTCTCCCTCTCAAAAAATAAATAAAATCAATCAATCAATAACATATAACTCACAGGTTTATTTCTTACCTCTATCCTCCAAAAGATTTTTCATAAGGTCTTAAGTTCCTTCACACCAAATAATTGTACTACTAAACTTTTTGAGGACTTACCTGTATGACTAAGAAGGACCACTCCAACTTATCATTGACAACTACATTAACAAAACAAATTTATAGATGCTTGTCGCCCTAATGAATTGTTTTCACTCTATCCAGATCATCGCTCAATCCTGATAATAATAAGACTACCATTTTGAGTATTTTCTATATGCAAACAAATTACACATTTAATCCTCATATAAACCACGGAAGGTAAATATGGTTAATTTTTTTACAATTGCTAAAAACTAAGGCTCAGAGAGGTTTATTAGCTTGCCCAAGGTCACAAGGCTGGCAAATACAGACATAAGATTTGAACTCAGATGTGTGTAACTCCAAATCCCATTATTTTCCACTATAATCCTTAATTAAGATCCATTCAAACTACAGTATCCATTTCAAACAGTATCTTTGGTGAGAATGACCTGGGGAACCTTGTAAAACCATTCAGATGCCTGATTTCTAGCAATTCTTTTCTCTCAAGAATCTAAGTTAAATAATTTCTAACAGGTGTCTGGATGCAATTTACAAGTTCTATCTTATGATTGAAACAGATAAGGTTGAATTAAATGACAGAAGCATTCAGTTCATTCCCAGGTGTTCTGATTTAAACTACACTTATAAAACCACAACACCGATTTGTCCTGACATAATTTCCAGTGTTGCAATTGGTTTATTTCCTGATTTCACTTTCCTAGGAGGGGAAAGAATTGACCTCTGCATGTTTTGAACACACCTCAAGGGTGGGCAATAGATATGAATATTCAAACAAGAAAAAAAAATGATGCATTGATGGACAGATTTAGAAAGCACAATTCAAATATGGGATCTAGAAGTAACTATATTTTGAAGAAACCATCTGAAATTTATTATTTTTAAAAACCTTTATAAAGGTGAGCAAACAGTATTGTGACAGGACAAGCACTGGCTTTGAAAAACATGTCCCTTGAATACTATAAGCCTTAGGTTCTCATTTCCCAAATGGGAATACCTCACAGAGTTTTGAAGAGTTTGAACTAAAACTGTATGTGCAAGAATTCTGTGAACTGAAGTTAAGTTGTGCAGATGTGAGGTACTATCGAAGGTGTAGGGCACCAGTCACCTCAGTGCCCACCTTTCAATAGCGCCCATTAGTTTACCTTCATCAGCAGCTCCAGGCCAATGCTGCCATTGAACATGGTTAGGCTGTTTGCTCCCAATTTGTCTCTCTGTAATTGTTTTGAACTCTACAGGCCTCAATGTTAACGCATTTCACTTTTAACAGAAGTTCAGATTCCTTAGTTTAAAGCAAGTGGCTAAGATGTCTGAAATCAATGGCCATAATCCCTTGGAGCTGCTGGGCCAAACCTATTCATCAAGATTTTCTCTGCTCTAGCATTCTTAAATTATTTCCTTCCTTTCATGATTGCCTTAGCAGCTTCTCTTATCAGGGCTTTCTCATCGTGCCAGTAATCCACCACATTTCATAAATCCTGAAGTGTCTTCAGCATTTCAATGAGAGCCGACATGCACACCTGAGCCCCTGCACTTCAGGATCTTCCCACCTGTGACTGGATGTAGTCAAGGAAGCCATTCTAAATCAGGGTGTCACTCCAGCCTTGCCTTTTAGGAAGAATCTACCTTATATACCATGGAATCCAGGCAACACCTTAGCCACAGCATAGTCATTTATAGAATGATACTTTAAAACAGTATCCTGGTTTTTTACTCAGCTTACAGACTTACTTGCTATGAATACCTTATTTTATCTGGATAGTCCAGTTGACTTCAACCTAACAACACTGGAAAAGGTCAGCACTTAAAAACAGTCACTCTTGTCTGAAACAAAATGTGTAAGATGAAACAAAGAGCAATAACCAATTCAGGAAAGACAATTACTATTCTAAAAATTACTATTCAGATTTGATAATAATGAAATTACTATAAAATTGCCTTTGAACAAATTATAATGTTCTTGAATTTGAACAACAATATTTAGTTTCTAATATGCCAAAAAACTGGGAGGCTCTTTTATTTGCATATCCAATGTCTCCAGTGGAGATAGACTATACCTACTTTGTGTCTCATGGGTCTACTCTCCTCTCTGTCATTATTACTTACTGCCATGCAGAGAGCCATCATTCTTCCTAAAATACCTGCAATGTGGTCTTAACTGGTCTTCTTGACTCTCACCTTGTCCAGTACAATCCATTTTCTATACTTTTATCAGAACAATCTTTCTAGGGTCTAAATCTGATCATGTAACTTCAGTCTTTCAGTGACCACTTGTTGCTCACCAGTGGTTTTTAATAATATTGTCTACAACTCCAAATTCCCAGTGGGCTAACAATAAAATATCCTTTCTTGCTCATGTTGCAACTGAACTGAGTGTCCACTGGGTGGCTTTCCATTCAGTGACTTGGTGTTTCAGACACAGTTCAACAAGTGGTTCCTTGACTTTCTGGGATCTTAGTGTTCTGTGTATCTAGCTGGCTGATGAGGAAGGAGAGAAGGTCAGGAAGATTCTACAAGTTTGAGGAACATATCCGGTAGGGACATATGTCATTTTTTGCATTGCATTGGCCAGAATTCTGGCAAGGTATGGTAGAATATGTCATTCAGCTCTATGACCATAAAGGTCAAGGCAATTTGGGCAACTTCTAATGAGAGGAGCATTTACATAATATATACCCAACCAGGTCTCACACTGGGAAGTTCTAACTCAGTGGGTTTAGGAAAAAACTGAAGTTGAGCTGAGTTTTAAGAGTTCCATGGGTAATTCCCTAACAAACATCAATTTGGGCATTATTGATAAAATGCAAAATCCTATCTGATACTCAAGACCCTATCTGACTTCTGTATTGTTTTGTTTTCCCATGCCCAATGGGTTCTAATCACCCAGCCATGTTCAACTACTTTCTGCTCTTCTAATAAGCCTCTATCCCATTTAACTCTGCTTTTGCTCATTATCTTTTGTTTAGAATCTCCCTTTTCCATCATGACCACCAGGATAAACTCAAATATCACCTCTTTCATTAGGTCTTTCTTCATCTTCCAACATAGAACTGCCTACCCCTCTATTGTGTGCCTATATGACCTACATTTTATCTATTATAGTATCTTTAACATTCTTTTTTTCTATATGTTTGTATGTCTGTATTTGTATTAGATTATAATGTTCTTGATTCTGCCTATAAGGATGAACTGAGGTGGGGAGAAGAATCACACATTAATTATCTTTTATCATTGTTTCTAACTCAATAAAATTTGAATGAATAACTATCTAAAGAGGGAGGAAATGTACTTAGAATTGTCTAATTTATGTAGCATAATATGCTCAAATTCTCTGATCCTCTCCATGATAAATGTTGTAAGGGAATGGACTATACCAATCAAATCCTTGAAGTTAAGCAGGAGGCAGGATCATTACTTACATTCAATATGGGGAATGGGGGACATATTAATCCGGGATTTCCAGAGAATCAGAACCAATAGGATGTGTAGATATAGATACAGGAGATACAGATAAATACAGATATATATGAAGATTATTATGAGGAACTGTCTCATGAGATAATTGAGGCAAAGAAGTCCCACATCTGCCCTCTGCAAGCACTAAACCCAAGAAATTCAGTCTGAGTCTGAAGGCCTGAAAACCAAGGGAACCAATAAAACAAATCTCAATCCAAGGACAGAAGAAAATGACACGGCCCAGCTCAACAGTGAGGCAGGTGGAAAAAAAGGACGAAATTCCTCCTTCTTTTGCCTTTTGTTCTTTTCAGGCCCTCAGTGGATTGGATGATACCCAACCACATTGGGAGGGGAGTCTACTTTACTGAGTTCACCAATTCCAGCGCAAATGTCATCTGGAAACACCTCCGAAGACACACACACATACAATGTTTAATCTGGGTACCCATGGCCCACTCAAGTTGAAACAGAAAATTAACCACCCAAAGGGGTAAGGATAGCAAATTTTAAAAACCTAATTAAAAAGGAGTGTTACAATTGAATCAGAAAAAATGTACACAAATTCTTCCTCAAGTATGGGAGTCTCAAGACAGGTACCAAGAGCCAAACCAGGACAAAGCATAAGAGATAATTAAAACAAAGAGCAGCAAATTAGAGTGGCAGCTGGAAGTCCACCAGTCTAATTCCTGAAACAGAGGTGCTATATTCTCATCCAACTGTTCAATGCTTCTACTACAGATTTGCATGGGTGAGTTGACTGTGATTGACTGGGTAGACAGTTGCATAATCACCGACCATGTATCCTAAGATACCAGACCTTTCAAAAAAGAAATATACTACCCTGCTCTACATAATTTTGTGAAATTGTAGCTCTAGGAGGGAAGACTCCAAGCACTCAAGGAATCCACAGGCAGAACTAAACAGAGTGTAGAGAGATGATGAAACCATTTTGCAGGATTTTACATGTTGTTCTCTGAAAGCCAAAATTAGAAAATAAACATAAGTCAGAAGCTCTAAAACTGTGATTATAGCTGTACTTCTATAACTTGTATCTCAGAATTCCTTAGAAACCTATTTACATGTTGAAAACATCAATTATTCCTCCCATTTGAGCAACGTAGTTCTTGTAATCAATTGCTTTGAGTCAATGCTTAGAATTATTCATGAAAGAGTTATATTTTAATGGCATTTGATGAGAACCAGCAGCAGCATCCATTAATTTGATTAGTTTTGTATGGGCTGAAAGAGAAAACTGGCACACAGCCCTAAGTGAATCAATAGTGCGGGATCTAAGTGTGAGTATCCAAGCCAGCTTCACTAGCATGGAATCCAGCACAGAATGACGACTGGGGAAGGGCAAAACATTAGGGACGACATGTCTGCTATCCTCTCTTTCTGCCTGCCTCCTTGCCTTTTTTTATCATCAGTCTCCTCTTTCACCAAGGCAGTGAATGTAAGCTGTTTTCCTGCTCTATCCTACCCTCAGCCCCACCCTCTGCTGTCCTTTCTAAAGGACAGAATGGAGGTGGGGTGTTTTTTTTGTTGTTGTTGTTTTTTGGAAATCTAACTTCTTAAATATGTGTCAAAGCCCAAGCCCCAAAACAGAGTAATAAATCTGGACAGTGAGGAAAACAGGAGCCAGGGCCTAAGGTTTAATTTCCCTGCATGGTTCATCCATTTGAAAAGGTTGAGGAGTGGCTGTCCAAGAAAGCAGAAAATGGTCTTTATTCAAGTGATCCAATATGAGGGGAGGTGTGGCAGCAGCCGCTGCTGAAGCTGTCAAGGTACTATCACAGTTCCAGAGGATCCTGACCAGCTTGAAGCACAAAGCATTCCTGGGAAAGGCCCAAGGAGGGGCACAGTGACAGCCAGAGCTGGGGAACTAACCAGTGTGTACTTTGTGGGTCACTTGGCTTCCATTTAAGTGGTGTGGGGCTCAGGGCCGGACACCAGTAGAGCTGGACTGCAGACAAAAGAACAAGCTGCATTCTAGCCCTGCCCAACAGACATACGTCAGGGGGGAAAGCAACAGCTGAGTACCCACAAAACAAACAGGAACTGGCTCCTGAGAATGAACCTCACTGCTAAGGATGGGGCTCTAGCGACATTGCTAGATTTTGGTAGATGTCACCGGTAACTGAACAAAGCTGAACCCACAGATATAATAATGTTCTTGTGCCCCGCACCCCCACCTCCGCCTCCAAAAAAAAAAAAAAAAGAATTGAAATAATGACATAAAACAATGCCTTGCTGAGGCGGGAAAGATTGCACCTGCTTTTACAACAGGCTATCAAAAACCAAAACCAAAACCAACACACAGAAATCATTTCAGTAATTCTCATAACGTAATTAAGTGGTCATTTGTGTAATCATGTGTCTAAAGTACATTTCTTTCTCCAGTTCTATAGGCTCACTCATGTATCTCTGGTGCCTCTCTCAGCTGGGAAAGGTGGCCAGAGGTCAGATCATGCTTGGGCCTTGTTGACCATGTTGAGGGCTTTGTACTTTCTTTCAAAGATAATAAGAAACCTCTGAAGAATTTTAAGAAATGGTATCATCAATATAGCATATTTTTAAAAAATCACTCTGACAAAAATGGATGTCAAGACCCCATGAATACAATACAATACTGAAATCAATTTAGTTTTGGCTTTCGTGTCTTTATGCCCCCTCTCCACAACAGGACAAAATTACTCACCACCTGCTTGTGTGAGGATGATGCACAAAACAGGTTCTGTTTTAATGGATTCTTATTTTGTGTGCTCACTGTAGGCAACAGGGAAATGGCAGTAACTGTGGGTTGGGCCATCCAATTTAAGGATCCCAGAAGAGGCTCTTGTAACTCAGATGTTTATAGGGACTGAAAGATTACCTGTAAAGATTTCAACTCATATAATGAAGAGAAATATGTATTGTTCAAAAAGTTAACCTAAGGGGTGCCTGGGTGACTAAGTTGGTTAAGCATCCAACTTTGTCTCAGGTTATAATCTTATGGTTCATGAGTTTGAGCCCCACATCAGGCTCTCTGCTGGCAATGCAGAGCCGGCTTCGGATCTTCTGTCCCCTTCTCTCTCTGCACACCCCCCACCCCACTCATTCTCTCATTCTCTCATTTTCTCTTTCTCTCTCTCTCAAAATAAATAAATAAACTTAGGGGGAAAAAGTTAAACTAAGCTTACAGATAGGGAAATAAAGAGGTATGTCTGGATTTATATATACAGATAATATACAAAAGTAGAAAGGTAATCCTATGTCTCAGTTCTAGCTCTCAGCCATTGCTTAAAAAAAATTTTTTTTAAATACAAAATTAAAAAATATTAAACTTAGTTCTGCAACTACTTGTAAAACAACAATACCAATAAAAAGTCTCTTCGTGACTTCACCCACAAAGGACTTACCACCCAGCCTCAGGGGATATAGTCAGAGGTTACCTCTAGCTCTCAACACCTCAGGGTCTGCCTCAACTGTAGAGAGCTACCTTGCCCAGGGACATGCTCTTCCTGGAGCAACACAAATACATTATTTCTATCTTAATCAGGAAAGAGTATCAGAAGCCATTTGTATTCACATGGATCAGACAAAAATATTAATTTAGAGTGCTAGCCAGGAATAACTCTACTGCCTTTTGTCAAAACATACCAAAGAAATCTGATCATCTGGACATTCTACAGAATGTCACATTGACTGATTTTATCAATGATACTATATTTATAGGAGTCAATGAGCAAGAGCTGCCTAGCGTACAGAAGATCTTGTAAGAGATATGTGTCCCATGGGGTAGGATATGGGCCTTGAAAAAATCCAAAGGCTTGACATAGTCATAAAATTTTTAGGGACCCAGAGGTTGAGAACATACTGAAACGTGCCCTCCAAATTAGTGTGTCTGGCACATCTTACCACAAAAAAGGAAACGTGATGGCTAACTGGCTACATTCCACATACAGAAATATAACTCCATGCCATAAAGCCAGTAATGTAAAAGGATCTAAGCTTAGGGCAGTAGAGGACTCCGAAGCAGCTCCAAGATGATAGGCAAGCAATCGCACCGCCACTTGGGCCACAAGTGTTGTAGGTATCAGTGGTGATGAAAGAAACTGAGTGGAGTTTGTGCTGCGTCCCACTGAGAGAATCTTAACGCAGGCCCCTGGGTTTCCAGAGGAGGCTATGTCATCTTCAGAAGAGAATTATATGCTTTTGGAAAAACACCTCCTGACATGGTACTAGGCCCTGGTGGAGATGAGTCCCCTCAGTGTAGGGTGCCACATGACCATACAGCTCATTGCTCGTTATGGGCTGGGTCCTATCAACCCCAGTCATCAGGCTGGGCAGGCCCAGAGTAGTTCAGTGTCAGATGGAGGTGGTACACCTGGTATCAAGCACAAACAGGACCGGAGAGCCCACATAAGACACATGAGCAGGTAGGCCAGGACTCCCCACAGCATCTATTATGGACTGAATGTTTGTATCCTCCTAAAACTCATCTGTTGAAGCCTAACCACCAGTGTGATGGTATTTGGAGGTGGGAACTTTGGGAAATGATTAAAATGAAATTTGGATGGGGTTTGGGGAACAGAGACCCTACGAGGGGGTATGTGCCTTTATGAGAGATAAAGAATCGAGAGCTCAATTTCTCTGCTATGTGAGGATCTAAAGAGAACATAGCTTATCTAGGAACCTGGAAACTAGATGTCAGACACCAAATCTTCTGGAGCCTTGTTCTTGGACCTCTTAGTCTCCAGAAATGTGAGAAATAAGTGTTTGTTGTTTAAGCTACCTACCCAGTCTGTTTGTTTGTTATAGCAGCCTGTATTAAGAGCATCCACCTCTATAATAATAGTATTCTTCTCTATAATAATAGTATTCTTCCTTCTACTCATACCTATGAACAATATGGCAGATCCCAAATGAATGACTAAAGGGGGGAAAATAAGCTTGGTTTATGGATAGTTTGGCTTGGTATATGGGTGTCAACTGAAAGTGGACAGCAACTCTACTGTGGCTCATTCAGGGACAGCCCTAAAAAAACACTGGAAAGAGAAATTCTTCCCGATGATCAGTGCTTTGGTTGGTTTACCTGCTCATATACTTTGTGTGTAAATGGATGTCAACCAAGGTTGGAATAGTTATGGACTTATGGACTGTGGTAAGAGGCCTGGAAGGCTCTTCAGAGGTTGTAGAAGTATATAAATGAACATAAAGGGAATGAGCACATAGTATGAAGATCTTTGTATCATATATTCATGCTCATTACAGAAGAGGAATTGACCAAATAGACAAAATGACTCAGGAGTTGATGTGTCAACCTCTACCACTGGACACCCTAGGCAAAAACAAAAAAACAAAAACCCCACATATTCTGCCTTTGCTTTCTGAGCTCTTCTGTTTGTGTTTTCAGGGAATTGCTGAGGATGATGAGTCACCATGGCAAAAAATTAAATAGGAATATACTAGAACACGCAAACTGGATCGGCAATCTCTATATGAAGAAACCAGAGCTGCCCACTGAAAACATATCATGTTGTGAAAGATGTTTTGTCTGTCATAATCCGGAGAGATTTTTCAGCAAAATCAGTTCATTTGCACTCGTTAAGACAGCAAAAACAATCTGTCAACCTGACCCTCTCCACCATCTCTCTGTGAGCCTTGGGGCTGTCCAAAAGCTATGGGGAGACCTGCCTGCCTGACAGCTGATTAGAATACTTCAGTTAGTTGTGCTATGAATAGGAATTTTTAAATAAGCACAGTAAGCTCTTTGCTCATTCTGTCCAGGTGCTCCAACACATCCTAAGGATATTGGGATGCTTTTAAAAAGATTTCATTAATTAAGGAATACTGAATCGGATGTCTTCTTGCATCCAAAAGCATGTTTATTCCAGCATCTTGAGACCAAAAAGAAAAATATCCAAGATTAGCAAAGGAACAAAGACAGCAGATCCACACAGTTCTGTTTTCACTGCACTATTAATATTACCCTTGCTGAACTGATACAGAAATATCTGATAATCTATGACAGGTGGGAATTCATTTATTCTAGAATAATAAGGGCTGATGTGGCAGTGAATGGATATTCCTTACTTGGCAATTAGGCAAGGTTTCCCAATCATTAGGTTGGTCATTACATGAAATGACAAGCAGTGCTTCCATGGGAACCACCAGGGCAAGCTTTCTGAAGGTTTTCTTCTCCAAGTAGTGTGTTATGGACCTTTTGTTTTGCAAAACAAACTTCCACACCAAAACATTCACTACACTAAAATCAAGCAAAGACTGACATAAGTACTTTGTTATCCCAAGATTCCAAATTCCAAGAATATGTAAAGACAAATGCTTGTGTGTGAGCAAGTGTCCCCCCCCACCACCACACACACACACATTTCAGCAGAGTGAAACATTTAAACACTTGTGCTAAGGTGATGATTGGATTTTCTGAGTATACAATGTTTCATTGGCAAGATAGTAATAAATGAAACATAATGATATTCTTTAAGAAACATGTCTGGTTAATGGGATTATTGGCTCCTTGATGGCAAAAAATGTCTTCTAAAGCTCTTTACCTTTTTAAAAATTTTTTTAAATGTTTTATTTATTTTTGAGAGAGACAGAGACAGAGTATGAGCAGGCGACGGGCAGAAAGAGAGGGAAACATAGAATCTGAAGCAGGCTCCAGGCTCTGAGCTGTCAGCACAGAGCCTAACATATAGCTCGAACTCAAGAACTCAGGAACCATGAGACCATGACCTGAGATGAAGTTGGACACTCAACCATCTGAGTCACCCAGGTAGGTGCCCCTGAATTTTTTTTTATCTTAAATAGCATCTTCAATACATACCAAATGGATGAATAAGTAAATGGATGAGTAATAAATTGATGGAAGAATGAATATAATGTAAGTGGTGTGTCAGCTTTACATAATATATGGGTTTATCCCTTTTATTTTCCTACCTGATCTCTTAAAACTTGCTTGCCCAAATTATCTCGAATTCAGTAACACCTCCCTGAGGTGTTCTCACTTCAACTGTTACCCCTAGGGACACTCAGCTCTACCTGCATTTGAGAGAAATGGCAACTTGGCTACTCCATTATCATTGTTTTCCTTCATTGCCATATTTCTTCATTGGTTGCTGTTGGAATTGGTTTCTTTTAGTCACATGGTTGTTTTCATTCTGCTAAGATGACCCTTAAGAATGTATATCCCTTACATCACTCATCATCAGGGAAATACAAATCATAACCACAATGAGATACCACCTCACACCTGTCAGAATGGCTAACACTAACAACTCAGGCAACAACAGATGTTGGTGAGGATGTGGAGAAAGAGGATTGTTGGTGGCAATGCAAGCTGGTGCAGCTGCTCTGGAAAACAGTATGGAGGTTCCTCAAAAAACTAAAAATAGAACTACCCTATGACCCAGCAATTGCACTACTAGGCAGTTAGCCACGGGATACAGGTGTGCTGTTTCAAAGCGACACATGCCCCCCATGTTTATAGCAGCACTATTAACAATAGCCAAAATAGCCAAAGTATGGAAAGAGCCCAAATATCCATCGATGGATGAATGGATAAAGAAGACTTGGTATATATATACATATATATATATATATATATATATATACATATACATATACATATATATATACTCATATATATATACACACATACACATACATATACATATACATACACATACACATACATACAATGGAGTATTACTCAGCAATCAAAAAGAATGAAATCTTGCCATTTGCAACTACATGGATGGAGCTGGAAAGTATTACGCTAAGTGAAATTAGTCAGTCATAAAAAGACAAAAATCATATGACTTCACTCATATGAGGACTTTAAGATAAAAACAGATGAATATAAGGGAAGGGAAACAAAAATAATATAAAAACAGGGAGGGGGACAAAACAGAAGAGACTCATAACTATGGAGAATAAACAGAGGGTTACTGGAGGGGTTGTAGGAGGGATGGGCTAAATGGGTAAGGGGCACTAAGGACTATACTCCTGAAATCACTGTTGCACTATATGCTAACTAATTTGGATGTAAATTTTTAAAAATGAAAAATAAAAAAAAATTAGGAAAAAAAAAAAAAGAACGTATATCCCTTAAAAGAGAAAGCTTTGAGAGGAATGTCCCATCCTTGAGTACCCAAATTGAAGATCTTCTGGTTATCCTCATGTGCAGGGACATCCTCTGTACAAAGTGCAATGCAGTGGGCAAGGTCCTAGGTCCTGAGAGTCCTCTAGTCTTGGCATCACAATGGACTGAGAGTAGCCCTGCCCCCAAAACATCTTTAACCTCTCAGTGTTGAGTCTAGACTCTATTTCCATATGATGCACCTCTTTGAGGCCCTTGTTCCTTCCTACCAAATGATTAACTAAAATCATGAGAGTTCATCACACAGTTTCTGATAATAGCAAACCTCAAAAGAAGTGATAGAGGACTCTCTTCCTCCCAGGAGGCTTCTTGACCACATATTTACTCTTCTTTACATTCCAAGTTTCATTGAGGACTTCCCTTGTCTGGCTACCAAATGTCTTGCTCTTTCTTCCTCAAGGGAACTCGGTCTTACCTTTACATAACTAAGAACTACTCAACTGACTTACCTAAACATAGAAGACCTACCGCAAGGTAAATTGATTCATCTCCCCAACAAACAATATGTGGAAGCTACAATTTTGAATTCAGTCTCACCTAAAACTGCACCAAAATGATAACAGTTAACATGTATAGAAGTTGTTAACATGTATATGAACTGCTTTTTAGCCCTTTGTTAAGCATATCACATGAATTAGGTCATTGGATACCCACATAATTTTTGTGATAGACACAATTATTATTTCTATTTCACAGATTAAGAAACTGAGATGAAGAGCAATTCAGGAACTTGGACAATGTGGCAGAACCAGTAAGGAGATTCAAATGAGGAGTATCTAATTTATAGATATATAAATTACTTAGGGATAGGAATATAGCATATACATAGGTGCTGTTCACCTAGGCTTCATACAAGCAGTAGGGTGGGAAGACAACAGGAAATACAGACGGGAGAGATCAGAGAGAGGATTCTAGTACAGTTAGCTCATTCTGTCTTTTTGCCTATGCCACTGTAGTCTTTTGCCATGGCCCTACAAATGGAAATTATTTTTCTCTCTTTTTATTTAAGCTTCTATTTGTTTGAGTGAGTGGGGAAGGAGAATTTATTTTGAGGGAGAGAGAATGAGTGGGGAATGGGCAGAGAGGGGGAGAGAGAGAATCCAAGGCGGGTTCCACACTGTCAGTGCAGAGCCCAATGCGGGGCTTGAATTCAGGAACCATGAGATCATGATCATGATCAAGAGTCAGATGCTTAGGGGCGCCTGGGTGGCTCAGTCGGTTGGGCGGCCGACTTTGGCTCAGGTCATGATCTCGCGGTCCGTGAGTTCGAGCCCCGCGTCGGGCTCTGTGCTGACAGCTCAGAGCCTGGAGCCTGTTTCGGATTCTGTGTCTCCCTCTCTCTGACCCTCCCCCATTCATGCTCTGTCTCTATCTCAAAAATAAATAAACGTTAAAAAAAAAAATTTAAAGAGTCAGATGCTTAACCAACTTAGTCACCCAGGCACCCCTGAAATTATTTTTCATGCTTCTCCCACCCCACCTCAAAGCATTTAATAAACTCTTAGGGGAGAAAGTCTCACTTTCATTAAATCAAATTTAATTACAAAGATATTGTATGCTTCTATTTTTATGTGAGAATTAACACACTTAAAATTCATACATGTTGGAATGTATTGGTTTTTTTGGCCAATCTCTGCTCTGATATGATCTTACCTTTTTATTCCTTTGGAAAACCAATTTTCTCAAATGCAGATCCCATGAAAAAATGCTGCAGGAAACTGTTTTTGGCTTGTGCTATATGTTTCTCTTGGTAGAGGATTTTACCTGGTACCAACGAAAAGCAAAAAATAAGTAAATTTGGAAAAAGATTGTTTTTAATGGTGAAACATCTTTCTATTATGCACAGCTATATATTTTTATAGAATGTCAGGATTTACATAAGCAAATTCTTCTTTCCTGAAAACCATTCCTCTTCTTGTATTCCAGATCTTGGTGTTACAATATAAGAAGTTTACTTTAAAATACTTCAGCAGGGGCGCCTGGGTGGCTCAGTCGGTTAAGCATCCGACTTCAGCTCAGGTCATGATCTCGCAGTCCGTGAGTTCGAGCCCCGCATTGGGCTCTGGGCTGATGGCTCAGAGCCTGAAGCCTGCTTCCGATTCCGTGTCTCCCTCTCTATCTGCCCCTCCCCCGTTCATGCTGTGTCTCTCTCTGTCTCAAAAATAAATAAACATTAAAAAAAATTTAAAAAAAATAAAATAAAATAAAATAAAATACTTCAGCATAGACAGTGTGATGAAAATGTGTGTTTGTTTAAAGTAACTTCCAGAGCAGTAAAATGTCCTGATAGGAACTGTCATTTCTTGGGTGGTAATCTAGAAGTTAATAATAGATCAGAAAGGCCACAATTTTAAGGTAACTTTTATAGTGTTCCAGCTATGTTGACTTCATTGGTCAAAGTAATGATACTCAAGTTATGAGGGTATTGTAGTGACACTTCCCATTCTTGCACAAACCCAGAATAAATTCTAGCAAATCCTGTATCTTGCACTCTAATAGAGGGCATCCTAGACTTAATCCTTAGAAAGCCCTCAGGGTTCAGCCATTGGATCAGAGGATTCTGATGGTTACTAGAGAGGTGACCACATTCTGCCTCTAAAATATCATTTAACTTGCCTCTGGTGAACATTTCATGCAAGTTGCAGTAAGTCCCCTATGAGAGCAGAGAGATGGGATATCAATAAGATTACAAGACCAGTTGTATGCACTATTTTATGCCTGCTTAGAAAATGTCTAAGTATGTGGCAGAATTTGGTCTAAGACCTGCTTTCATTATAATATTCTACCCTTATCGCATAATTAACAGCTAACCTTCATCATCTAAACATTTAGAGACTTCATTTATCTGTAAAGGTGCCTAAAAGAGGTGCTTTTTCAAATTGGAATGGAATTAAATTAACTATCAGTAACAGAAAGGGATCTGGAAAATCCGAACATATTTGGAGATCAAACAAAAAAGGAAAACATAGGTCACAAAATAAGTTTCTTTTTTAAAAAAATTTTTTTAACGTTTATTTATTTTTGAGACCGAGAGAGACAGAGAGACAGAGCATGAACGGGGGAGGGGCGGAGAGAGAGGGAGACACAGAACCGGAAGCAGGCTCCAGGCTCTGAGCCATCAGCCCAGAGCCCGACGCGGGGCTCGAACTCACAAACCACGAGATCGTGACCTGAGCTGAAGTCAGACGCTTAACTGACTGAGCCACCCAGGCACCCCAATAAGTTACAAGAGGTAATTAAAGGGGCGCCTGAGTGGCTCAGTTGGTTGGGCGGCCCAGACTACAGCTCAGGTCATGATCTTGTGGTCTGTGAGTTTGAGCCCCGCAGTGGACTCTGTGCTGACAGCTCAGAGCCTGGAGCCTGCTTCCCATTCTGTGTTTCCCTCTCTCTCTGCCCCTTCCCTGCTCTCTCTCTCTCTCTCTCTCTCTCTCTCTCTTTCTCTCTCTCTCTCTGTCAAAAATAACAAACATTAAAAAATTTTTTTCAAAAAAAGATAATTAAAAATTTTTCTGAACTAAATGAAAATTCAATTCATTACAAAATTTTGTGATGAAGTATGCACAGTGCAAGTATACACAGTGCTTAAGGGAAATTTAAAGAAATAAATACATACATTAGAAAGCAATAAAGATCTAAAATCAATCATCTAAACTTTCTTCTTAAGAAATTATAGAAGGAAGATCAATTTAGACATAAAGCAAAGAGAAGAAAAGAAATAACAGAAAACAGACAACAACGATATTGAAAATGGGAAATTAATAGAGAAAACCAATAAAACCAAATGCTGGTTCTTTGAAAAGAATAGTAAAATTGATAAACTGCCAGTTAGACTAGTCAAGAGAAAAAGAAAAAAGACACAAATCACCACTATTAGATTTGAAAGAGGAATCATCACTACTAATATCATGGATAGCCAAAGGGTAATAAAGGAATATTAGGAACAATATTATGTGCAGAAATTTGGTAACCCAGATGAGGTGGACTAATTATTTAAAGAAACAAACTACCTAATTCATACAAGGATAAATAATCTTGATGCCCTCATATCTGTTAAATAAACTGAATCAATAATAACCTTCTGAAACAGAAAGCACTAGGCCCAGACAGTTTCAATAGTGAATTCTACCAGAAATAAAGAAAGAAATGATATCAATTCTTTACAATTCCATCCAGAAAATAGAAACAGGAAATTTTTCCTAATTTTCTTCTGTGAGGCCAGCATTATGCTAATATCAAAACCAGTTAAAGACATTGTAAAAAAGGAAAACTACAAACTACAGACCAATATTTCTCATGAACATGGATACAAGAAATATTAGGAAAATAACTCCAACAATATATACAAAGAATTATACACCATGAACAAGTGGGATTTATCCAAAGTATGTAATGCTGATTCAACATTAGAAAATGAAATAATGTAATCCACCATATTAATAGGCTAAAGAAAACCATCATGTTATTATATCAATTGATACGAAAAAAAAAAAAACTAACAAAATCCAATGTTCATTCATGATTAAAACTCTTAGCAAATGAGGATTAGAGGGGAATTTCCTCAACCTGACAAGGAATGTCTACAAAAAAATCTGTATGTAAAATCATACTTAATCTTGAGAAACAAGATGCTGTTGCCCTATCATCAAGAACAAGATAAGTATGTCCCCTCTCACTACGCCTATTCAAGATTATAGTGGAATCCCTCGCTAGTGCAATAAGACAAGAAAAGGAAATTAAAAATACACAATTTGGGAAGGAAGGAATAAAAATTATTTTGTTTGCAGATAACACAATTTTCTATGTAGAAAACCCCAAAGATTTGACCAAGAAAAAAAGTACTCCTAGAAAAAAATAACCATTTTTAGCAAGGTTGAAGGATAATCAGCCAATATGTAAAAGTCAATTGTTTTCTATACAACAGTAATAAACAATTGGAATTTTAAATAAAAAACACAATATAATTTATAATAGCCCCCAAAATGAAAACTAAGCTATTTTAAAATTTCAAATTAAAAAAAAAAATCTTTAAAGGATCTATATACAGAAAACTATAAATCTCTGATAAAAGAATCAAAGAAGATATAAATAAATGAAGTAATATTCCATGTTCATAAATTAGAAGACTTGATATTGTTAAGATGTCAATTCTTCCCAACTTGATATATAGATTCAACTTACTTTTAATCAAAATCCTAGCAAGCTGTTTTGTGGATATTGACAAACTGATTCTAAAGTCTGCATGGGAAGGCAAAAGAACCAAAATAGCAACACAATACTGAAAAGGAAGAACAACATTGGAAGATTTCAAGTTACTGAACTGCAACTAGGAAGCTAGGAAGTAGGAAGCTATAGTAATCCTGACATCATAGTAGTTAGTGTAAGATAGACACATAGACCATAGATCAAAGTAATAGAGTAGACAACCAGAAATAATCCATAAAAATAACCAACTGATCTTTGACCAAGGAGCTAAGGGAATTCAATGCATAAAGGATAGTCCTTTCGACAAATAGTGCTGGGAAATTTTGACATTCATATGCAAAAATATGAATTAGACGCAACCCATATACCTTTCACAAAAGTCAACTCAAAGTGGACCACAGGCCTACAGGTAAAAAATGAAAACCAATAGAACTTCTTGAATAAAACAGGAAAAAATCTTGGTGACCTTGGTTTTGGCAATAGGTTTTTAAACACAACACTAAAAATATAATCCATGAAAGAAAAAATAGTGAGACTTTTGTTAAAATTTAAAACTTCTGCATTGTGAAAGCTATTGTTAAGAGTAAAAAGAAAAGCCACAGACAGGAAGAAAATATTTGCAAATACATCTACCAAAGGACTTGTATCAACATATAAAAAGAATTCTCAAAAGTCAACAAGAAAACAACCAAATCAAAAAATGAACATCTCAACAGACACCTGACATATACATGCATAACTTTATACATCTAGAGGATATACAATAGCATATGAAAAGGTGCTCAACTTCATTTTTTGTTAGGGAAGTGCAAATTAAGTTCCCTGTGAGATAACATGTATTACACTGGTTAGAACCCAAAAATGCAATACCAAATGCTGAGGATGAGAAGTAACAGGAACTCTTCTTCATTACTAGCGGGAATGTACAATAGTACAGCCACTTGGGAAGACAGGCAGTTTCTTACAGAGGTAAACATAGTCTTACTATATGTTCCAGACATCACATTCCTAGCTATTTATCCAACTGATTTGAAAACTTAGATCCACACAAAAAACATACATGGATATTTATAGCACTTTTATTCCAGCAACTGGAAGCAACTAAGATATTCTCAATAGGTGACTATACAATCTGTGGTGCATCCATACAGTGAAATATATGTGATAAAATTCTATGATAAAAATAAATGAGCTATCATGCCACCAAAAATACATGGATGAATCTTAAATGCATATTAATAAGTGAAAGAAACGAGTGTGAAAAGGCCACATACTGTATGATTTAAACTGTTTTGAATACTTGACATTTTGGGAAAGTAAATTATAGAAATGATAAAATATCAGTGACTGCCAGGGATTCAGATAAGGGGTAGAGGGATGAGTAGGCAAAGCACAGGAGACTTTTAGGGCAGTGGAACTATTCTGTATGATATTGTAACAGTGGATACATGACATTATGCACTTGTCAAAATCTGTAGAACTTGACAGCACAAAGAATGAATCTTAATTTATCCCATTTTTTTGAAAACATCGTTTAGGAGTTTGGTGACAAGAGAATATAATTATATTAAAATATATGAAACCACCTCACTGAAGGGTGTGGTGAGAACATGTGTTAACCTGAGTAACTTTGGTAATGGAGTTTGTAAAACTAAAATGAAAAAGGAATTGCATATAAGCACTGTATCCCACAGGGTTACAGTTTTAACCAATATGATACCACTTTACATGTATACTGGAACTGAACATTCAAGTAAATAGATGCGAAAGGGTAACAGCTGGGTTTCTCACTATTGGGTGGGAATTTACAGATAAGCAAGGGGAAGAGGCTAGAATGATCCATAGGCTAATAGGTTAGGATTGAAGACAGTATAAGAACTCACTTTAATATAATTACTGACGGTCACACACACACACACACACACACACACACACACACACACACGTTAGTATACATACATACATATCTTTGCTCTGTCAACTGAGGACCTAAAATAAATGATGCCCCAATAACAATGAGCACACTTAGTACCTAGATCATGATTTTGAATACTGTTCTTTTATAAAAGAAACTAAGGCTCCTTAGAAAAATGACTGGTTCTAGGACTGGGGGCAGAATATATACAAGATACAAGATAAGCCTGGAGCACTGTGTAGTGCCAGAAAATAAGTGCTCAAAAAACAAAAAGCAGTAAAACAAAACAAAACAAAAACAAAAAAACAGACACATTGATGAGGTATGTCAAAAGGATACAGGAGACAACTGAAAAAGCTCCCATGGCCAAAGCTGGAGCAATTCAAAGAAAAAAAAAAAAAAAGAAGTACTGAATTATAGCCCAAAGCATAAAATCCATGAGTCCATGCTGATAGAAATAAATGACTGAATGACTCAGTAGATGGGGGGAGAGGGAAAACAAAACTATCATGCAAAAGAATTCCCAATAATTTATGTAGATACTGTACCTAAGGAAGGGAAGAGCCTAACTCCACACTCCTTCAATATGGGCTATGCATAGCAACTTCCTTCCAAAAGGCACAGCATGGGAAGAAATAAAAAAGGGGTAAATTTACAGTGGAGAAACCTGACAAACTTTACTCAGCCAGGTGATCAAGATCAACATAAACAGTCATAAAGCTTGTGAAAGTATGTGCCCTTGATATGATGTAATGAAAATGACACTTCATCTCTGCGGTCTTCCTTTCCAGAACCTATAAACCCAGTTTAAACCATGAAGAAAACATCAGACAAATCAAGAGGGGCATTCTATAAAACCAGTCCTCCTCAAAATTATTGAAGTCATCAGAGATAAAGAAAAGTCTGAGGAGATGCCACAGACAAGAGGAGCCTAAAAAGATATGACAACTAAATGTAATGTGGTCTCATGGATGAGATCCTGGCACAAAAACAACAACAACAACAACAACAACAAAAACATTAGACAAAAACGAAAGAAATCCAGGGCAGGTGGCTCAGCTGGTTAAACACCTGGCTCATGGTTTTGGCTCAGGTCATGATCCTGGGTTCCAGCCCCACGTGGGGCTCTGTGCCATCATCATGGAGCCTGGTTTGGATTCTGTCTCTCTTCATCTCTCTGCCCCTTCCTCAATTCTGCCTCTCTCAAAAAAAAAAAAAAAAACAAATAAACAAACAAAAAAAACAAAAAACAAAAAAAAACTACAGAAATCTGAGTAAAATACAAAAGTTAGTTAATAATAACATACTAAAACTGGTTCATTAAATGTAACCAAAATATACAATACCAATGTAACATGTTAATAATAGGAAAAACTGCGGACAGGAGGGTATATGGGAACTCTGTACTTTGCTCATTTTTTCTGAAAATCTAAAACTGCTGTATAGGGGCGCCTGGGTGGCAAGTCAGTTAAGCATCCAACTTTGGTTCAGGTCATGGTCTCATGGTTCATGGGTTTGAGCCTCACATGGGGCTCTGTGCTGATAGCTCAGAGTCTGGAGCCTGCTTTGGGTTCTGTGTCTCCCTCTCTCTCTGCCCCTCACCCACTTGTTCTCTCTCTCTCTCTCTCTCTCTCTCTCTCTCTCTCTCTCAAAAATAAACATTTAAAAAAATAAAAAAATAAAACTCCTCTATAAAATGAAGTCTACTGAGAAAAAAACATGATATATATATACATACATACACACATGTGCATGCTTGCTCACAAACACACACACACACACACACACACACACACACACAATGGAATATTATTCAGCAATAAAAAAAGAAGGAAATCCTGCCTTTTGCAACAACATGGATAATACCCGAAGGCATTATGCTAAGACAGAGAAAGGCAAATACTATATGATCTCTCTTAGATGTGGAATCTTAAAACCTAAACTCATAGAAACAGAGAACATATTGGTGGTTCTCAGAGGCCTATTTAAGGGATGGGAGAAAAGAATGAAGGTGGTCAAAGGGTACAAACTTCCAGTTATAAGATGAATAAGTCCTGAGGAGGAGCCAAGATGGCGGAAGAGCATGGAAGTTTTTTGTGTGTCTCCTGGCCATGAAATACAGCCAGACCAACACTAAACCATCCTACACACCTAGAAAACTGACTGGAGGATTAACACAACAATCTGCACAACCTGAACCACAGAATTCAGCAGGTACAAGGCGGGGAGAGGTGAACTTGGGGAGTGAGAAGGAGCAGGAAGAGAGGACGGAGACTGGGGGCAGGGGGAGAATACGGGAAAAGCACCCCTTTCCAAAAGCAGCTGAAGAGAAAGTGGAAAATTGGAAACAGCCACAGGGACTAAACTAAAAAGGGAGGAGAAAGGAGAAAGGAGAGGGTTTAAATTCCATTAAGACTTTAAACAGGAGGAGCGCAGAGTCTGCAACCCCGCCGCTCGATACCTTGGGGTGCTCTGGTGGGAAGGGCGGATCCCCAGGAACAGAGTGGGGTCCGGGAAGTTCTCAGGCCACACGGGGAAAAGCGGTTCCACTGCTGGAAGGACATTTGGTAGAGACTGTTGAAGCCACCTGGTCCCAGCAGACCCCAGAAAACAGCCACATTTGCTGGTGCTGGAACAAGGTCGTTAAGGGTGAAGCCAGGTGCCAGATGTGTGTTGATTTCCCGTAATCCCTGAAATGCTGCTGCTACCCTGTCTCGCGAACTTTTTCTGGGATGGGCTGGCACCTGGCTGCAGTCTCGGGCACCGGCAGCAGCAGGGTCCAGCAAGCGTTCCTGGGTGCAGCCTACATTCGGCCATTGTTCATTCGGCCATTGTTCGTAAGACCCTCCCACAGAGGGGTGGAACGGGTCAAAGCTGCAGTCCTTCGGAAGTAAGGGGCCGGGGTAAACAGCCGCATCTGAGACAAAACTTGGGAGAGAGGTACTGCCTAGGGCCTGGTCAGAGAGTGGAAAAGCGGGGAGTGGACGAGAGCTGAAGACGGAGGACCGGTCGACTGCTGATCCGGGAGAACAGACTGGGGGGCTGGGTGGCGCCATTTTTCACCGCTCCTGCGCATGCGCATAAGCACCTACCAGCACCGCAACAATCCACCCCAGTAGGCTAGCAGCGCCATCTAGTGGAGAGCGGAGCTGTTACACCGAGCCCTGCCCAACTGGGCCAACTTTGCTCTTCAAGAACACAAACCTCACTGCCAGCTTAATCTATGGACTATAAAGAGCTACATGGACTGACTTCTAGGGGAAAACGAAGCAATTTCAGTCCTACTTCAATCTGTTAGCAGGTCCATCTATTCAATTTTCTTTCTTTTTTTTTTCTCTTTTACACTTCTTTTTCTTGAATACAGAAAAAGTAAAAATTCATTTTTATTTTCAATTTTTATTAAAAATACTTTTCTTTAATTTTTGTTACTATATTTTTTGCTTTTATGTAAATTTTTTCAAATTCTATTTTACTTCCATCATTTTATTTTAGTCTACTTCAGTGTATTCACCTTTTCAAATTTTCAAATGATTTCCTTTATTTTTTTCTATTTCTTTTTTTCTCTTTTTCATTTCTTTTCTTTCTCTTGAATGCAGGAGAGAAAAACTTCATTTTTACTTCCAATTTCTATTAAAGTATTTTTATTTTTACCCATATTTTTTGCTTTTATGTAAATGTTTTCAAATTCTATTTTACTTCCATCATTTTATTTTAGTCTACTTCAGTGTATTCACCTTTTCAAATTTTCAAATGATTTCCTTTATTTTTTTCTATTTCTTTTTTTCTCTTTTTCATTTCTTTTCTTTCTCTTGAATGCAGGAGAGAAAAACTTCATTTTTACTTCCAATTTCTATTAAAGTATTTTTATTTTTACCCATATTTTTTGCTTTTATGTAAATGTTTTCAAATCCTATTTTATTTCCATCATTTTATTTTAGTCTAATACAGTATATTCACTTTTTCAAATTTTCAAACAATTTATTTTTTTCTTTTTTCTTTTTCATTTCTTTTCTTTTTCTTGAATACAGAAAAAGAAAAAAGGCATTTTTTTTAATTTTTATTAAAAATATTTTTATTTAATTTTTTCTACTATATTCTTTACTTTTATGTATACATTTCAAATTCTATTTTACTCCCATAATCTCATTTTAGTCTACTTAAGTGTATTCATTTTTTCTTTTTTTTTTCAACGTTTATTTATTTTTGGGACAGAGAGAGACAGAGCATGAATGGGGGAGGGGCAGAGAGAGAGGGAGACACAGAATCGGAAACAGGCTCCAGGCTCTGAGCCATCAGCCCAGAGCCTGACGCAGGGCTCGAACTCACAGACCGCGAGATCGTGACCTGGCTGAAGTCGGACGCTTAACCGACTGTGCCACCCAGGCGCCCCTGTATTCATTTTTTCAAATTCTCAAATGATTTCCTCCCCCCCACTTTTTTTCTAATCTGTCAAACCACTTTCAACACCCAGACCAAAACACACCTAGAATCTAGCATCATTTCTTCGATCTGTGTGTGTGTTCTTAATTTTTTAATTTTAATATTTTTTAATTTTAATCTTTTAATTTCAATTTTTCTACCTCATTAATTCCTTTTCTCTCATCAAAATGACAAAACGAAGGCATTCACCCCAAAAGAAAGAGCACAAAGAAATGACAGCCAGGGATTTAACCAACACAGATACAAGCAAGATGTCTGAAACAGAATTTAGAATCACGATAATAAGAATACTAGCTGGAGTCAAAAATTAGAATCCCTTTCTGCAGAAATAAAAGAAGTAAAAACTAGTCAGGATGGTATTCAAAATGCTATAACTGAGCTGCAATCACGGATGGATGCCGTGGCAGCAAGGATGGATGAGGCAGAACAGAGAATTAGCAATATAGAGAACAAATTTATAGAGAATAATGAAGCAGAAAAAAAGAGGGAGATTAAGGCAAAAGAGCATGATTTAAGATATAGAGAAATTAGTGACTCATTAAAAAGGAACAACATCAGAATCACAGGGGTCCCAGAAGAGGAAAAGAGAGAAATAGGTGTGGAAGGGTTATGTGAGCAAATCATAGCAGAAAACTTTCCCTGTCTGGGGAAAGACACAAACATAAAAATCCAGAAAGCACAGAGGACCCCCATTAGATTCAACCAAAACCAACCAGCAACAAGGCATATCATAGTCAAATTCACAAAATACTCAGGCAAGGAGAGAATCATGAAAGCAGCAAGGGAAAAAAAGTCCCTAACCTACAAGGGAAGACAGATCAGGTTTGCAACAAACCTATCCACAGAAATGTAGCAGGCCAGAAAGGAGTGGCAAGATATATTCAGTGTGCAGAGTCAGAAAAATATGCAGCCAATAATTCTTTATCCAGCAAGACTGGGGATGGGGATGGAGAACCATCTATCATGCTAATGGTCAACAAAAGAAACCCGGAGTAGCCATACTTATATCAGACAATCTAGACTTTAAAATAAAGACTGTATCAAGAGATGCAGAAGGGCATTATATCATAATCTAGGGGTCTAGCCACCAACAAGACCTAACAATTGTAAACATTTACGTGCCAAATGTGGGACACCCAAATATATAAATCAATTAATCACAAACATAAAGAAATTCATCGACAGTAATACCATAATAGTAGGAGACTTCAACACCCCACTCACAGCAATGGACAGATCATCTAATCAAAACATCAACAAGGAAACAATGGCTTTGAATGACACACTGGACCAGATAGACTTAACAGATATACTCAGAACATTTCATCCTAAAGCAGCAGAATATACATTCTTCTCCAGTACACATGGAACGTTCTCCAGAATAGACCATATACTAGGACACAAATCAGCCCTAAGTAAGTATAAATAGATCAAGATCATACCGTGCATATTTTCAGACCACAACACTATGAAACTTGAAATCAACCACAAGAAAAAATTTGGAAACAAACAAATATTTGGAGACTAACGAACATCCTACTAAAGAATGAATGGGCTAACCAAGAAGTTAAAGAGGAAATTAAAAAGTATATGGAAGTCAATGAAAATAACACCACAACCCAAAACCTCTGGGATGCAGGAAAGGCAGTCATAAAAGGAAAGTATATAGCAATCCAGGCCTTTCTAAAGAAGGAAGAAAGATCTCAGATACACAACCTAACCTTACGCCTTAAAGGAGCTGGAAAAAGAACAGCAAATAAAACCCAAAACCAGCAGAAGACAGGAAATAATAAAAATTAGAGCAGAAATTAATGCTACCAAAACCAAAAAACACTAGAAGATATCAATGAAACCAGAAGCTGGTTCTTTGAAAGAATTAACAAAATTGATAAACCACTAGCCAGTTAGATCAAAAAGAAAAAGGAAGACCCAAATAAATAAAATCCAGAATGAAAGAGGAGAGATCACAACCATTACAGCAGAAATAAAAACAATAAGAGAATATTATGAGCAATTGTACGCCAGTAATCTGGAAGAAATGGACAAATTCCTAGATACATATACACTACCAAAGCTGAAACAGGACGAAATAGAAAATCTGAATAGACCCATAACCAGTAAGGAAATCGAATTAGTAATCAAAAATCTGCCAAAAAACAAGAGTCCAGGGACAGATGGCTTCCCAGGGGAACTCTACCAAACATTTAAGGAAGAGTTAACACCTATTCTCTTGAAGCTGTTCCAAAAAGTAGAAACGGAAGGAAAACTTCAAAACTCTTTCTATGAAGCCAGCATTACCTTAATTCTAAAACCAGACAAAGACCCCCACTAATAAGGAGAACTATAGACCAATTTCCCTGATGAACATGAATACAAAAATCCTCAACAAGATATTAACCAACAGGATCCAACAATACATTAAAAAAACTATTCACCATGACCAAACAGGATTTATACCTGGGATACAGGGCTGGTTCAATATCTGCAAAACAATTAACGTGATTCATCACATCAATAAAAGAAAGGACAAGAACCATATGACCCTCTCAATAGATACAGACAAAGCATTTGACAAAATACAGCATCCCTCCTTGATAAAAACCCTCAAGAAAGTAGGGACAGAAGGAGCATACCTCGAGATCATAAAGCCATATATGAACGACCCAACACTAATATCATCCTCAATGGGGAAAAACTGAGAGCTTTCCCCCTAAGGTCAGGAACAAGACAGAGGATGTCCACTCTCGCCAGTGTTATTCAACACAGTATTGGAAGTCTTAGCCTCTGTAATCAGACAACACAAAGAAATAAAAGGCATCCAAATCGACCAGGAGGAGGTCAAACTTTCACTCTTTACAGATGACATGATACTCTACATGGAAAACCCAAAAGATTCCACCAAAAAAACTGCTATAACTAATTCATGAATTCAGAAAAGTTGCAGGGTATAAAATCAATGCACAGAAATCAGCTGCATTCCTATACACCAACAATGAAGCAACAGAAAGATAAATCAAGGAATTGATCCCATTTACAGTTGCACAAAAAACCATAAAATACCTAGAAATAAATCCAACCAAAGAGGTGAAAAATCTATATGCTGAAAACTATCAAAAGCTGATGAAAGAAATTGAAGACGACACAAAAAAATGGAAAAAGATTCCATGCTCTTGGATAGGAAGAATAAATATTGTTAAAATGTTGATACTACCCAAAGCAATCTACATATTGAATGCAATTCCTATCAAAATAACACCAGCATTCTTCACAGAGCTAGAACAAATAATCCTAAAATTTGTATGGAACCAGAAAAGACCCTGAATAGCCAAAGTGATCTTGAAAAAGAAAACAAAAGCAGGAGGCATCACAATCCGAGGCTTCAAGCTATACTACAAAACTGTAATCATCAAGACAGTATGGTACTGACACAAGAACAGACACTCAGATCAATGGAACAGAAGAGAGAACCCAGAAATGGACCCACAAACATATGGCCAACTAATCTTTGACAAAGCAGGAAAGAATATCCAATGGAATAAAGACAGTCTCTTCAGCAAGTGGTTCTGAGAAAACTGGACAGTGACATGCATAAGAATGAACCTGGAGCACTTTCTTACACCGCACACAAAAATAAACTCCAATGGATGAAAGACCTAAAGGTAAGACAGGAAGCCATCAGAATCCTCCAGGAGAAAGCAGGCAAAAACCTCTTTGATCTTGGCCGCAGCAACTTCTTACTCAACACGTCTCCAGAGGCAAGGGAAACAAAAGCAAAAATGAACTACTGGGACCTCATCAAAATAAAAAGCTTCTGCACAGTGAAGGAAACAATCAGCAAAACTAAAAGGCAACAGACAGAATGGGAGAAGATATTTGCGAATGACATATCAGATAAAGGGTTAGTACCCAAAATCTATAAAGAACTTATCAAACTCAACACCCAAAAAACAAAGAATCCAGTGAAGAAATGGGCAAAAGACATGAATAGACACTTCTCCAAAGAAGACACCCAGATGGCTAACCCACAGATGAAAAAATGCTGAACATCACTCATCATCAGGGAAATACAAATCAAAACCACAATGAGATACAACCTTACACCTGTCAGAATGGCTAACATTAACAACTCAGGCAACAACAGATGTTGGCGAGGATGTGGAGAAAGAGGATCTCTTTTGCATTGTTGGTGGGAATGCAAGCTGGTGCAGCTACTCTGGAAAACAGTATGGAGTCTCCTCAAAAAACTAAAAATAGAACTACCCTACGACCCAGCAATTGCACTACTAGGCATTTATCCAAGGGATACAGGTGTGCTGGTCGAAGGGACACATGTACCCCCATGTTTATAGCAGCACTATCAACAATAGCCAAAATATGGAAAGAGCCCAAATATCCATCGATGGATGAATGGATAAAATGGATGAAATGGATAAAGAAGATGTGGTATATATGTATGTATGTGTGTGTGTATATATATATGTATATATGTATATATATATGTATGTGTATATATATGTATGTGTATATATATATATACATGTATATACATATATACATCTTCTTAATCCATCTATATCTATATATATATACACACATACATACAATGGAGTATTACTCAGCAATCAAAAAGAATGAAATCTTGCCATTTGCAACTACGTGGATGGAGCTGGAGGGTATTATGCTAAGTGAACTTAGTCAGAGAAAGACAAAAATCATATGACTTTACTTATATGAGGACTTAAGAGACAAAATAACATAAGGGAAGGGAAACAAAAATAATATAAAAACAGGGAGGGGGAGAAAACAGAAAAAATAAAAAATAAAATTAAAAAAAAACAGATGAAGAAGTCCTGGGGATGTAATGCACAGCATGATGACAGTAGTTAACAATATTGTATTGTATATTTGAAACTTGATAAGAGAGTATATTTCAGAAGTTCTTACCACTGAAGAAAAACTGTAACTACATAAGCAATGGATGTATTAACCTACCTTATTGTGTTAATCATTTCACAATATATACATATATTAAATCATTATATTGCACTACTTCAATTTATACTATGTTATATGTCAATTATATCTCAATAAAGCTGAAAAAGTTAAACAAAACATTTAAATAGAAATTAAAATTTCCAGCAGATTAAAGGTAATAGAATCATGTTTCCATGGATATAGTTCACTTAGACCAAACATTTCTCCTGCTAGTCATTTAGCTCAGATAAAAAATAAACATTTAATTGATATAATATATTGCTCACTTTATTATAATTTGTAATCATATGTCATCTTTTATGTAAGAGCTGAAAGGGCTTTACACTTAAAAATACTTGCAATCCATAAGGATATAGTTAAATGTCATATTCCATTGATAAGTGAATTAATAATAAAAAATAAGTAAAAAGTAAACATCCTCAGCTCACTCCACGTGTGACACCTGTTAGAGTTTGCTCGGATGACAGGTCATCATGGCGGACGGCAAGCCTTTCAGAAATGGTAAACTGCCCTGACCATTTCCATTTCCTGACCCCTCTGGATATTAAGAAATAAAGATGGACCAAAACAGAACTACACAAAATTGTGTGATCCAAAAAATGTGGTTTGTATATCTTAAACAAATGCTTCATACAGAAAAATACACATTCCCATTACATACTGTGATATAATTATCCTGTTTATCAGATAATGGTGGAATTTCTAGGAATTCACAGTGTATTACAGACAGGTGAACCACACTGTGAAGTCGTATGATGAATGCCTTCTCCATCACTTCTCACTTTTGCTCTCGTACTACATATAATAACAGACCCTAACACTTAACTGAACACTTACTATGTTCTACTTAGGGGCTATTAAGATCTTCCCAATAGCTGTGAGCTAGATATTATCATAATCTTCATTTTACCAGTAAGAAAATTAAGGCATAGAGAGATGGCACGATGTCCTCAAGGTGTCACAGCTAGCAAGGGTGGACCTGGGATCTGAACCTGGTGTTCTGGGTGTATAACCCCACATTCCACAGTCCTCTGCCTCTATCCAGGTGGGAAAAATCATCTGGGAAGAACAAGAAAGGGTCTAAAATTAAGGTTTTTTGTGCATGTGAGATGCCAATCCCTCCTACCAGAACAGTTCCTGGAGAGTAGTCCCATCTGGTGGAACCACCTTCAGGAGTGGACACCACAGTGACCCAGAAGCCTGTTGTCTATCTCCAGAGAAAACGCTGTTTGAATTTGCTCTCAGTGGCCACACGAATAATTTATGATTATGACCCAGTGCTACAGCTGGTGTGAACTGTTCCTTTCTAGTATGGTAGCCCCGGAAGACCTGTGAATTCCATTCAGGACCTCTTGTGACAGAGAGAAGAGAACTCGCAGCCCTCCAGAGAGATGCAATCGGTAAGGACCATCTGGTGGCAGTTATGCAAACACTGGTCCTCCGGGGTGACTGTGCCGATGAGCCAGACATCTAATTCCCTTCGTGGCGAGACAATCAGGCATCGCCATTTCCTGAGAGTCCTGCCTCTGGTTACTGTCACAGTCTGCCCTCCCTTTCAACCAGCCATCTACAAATGCTGCTTCCCAATTACCCCACTGTTTAATTAAGAAGCTTCATTAAACTCTAAAACAGGATTGGGCTTTATACAGGAAGAAACAGTGTATTTCCGTAGCTTTTACTTAGGGGGAGTAACATGGTTTTCTATATTAAAAATAAGCAAATAAAAGAAAATCCCAGGACACCTGAGTGGCTCAGTCAGTTAAGTGTCCAACTCTTGATTTCAGCTCAGGTCATGATCTCATGGTTCATGGGATTGAGCCTCTTGTTGGGTTCTGCACGGACGGCAGGTGACTGCTTTGGATTCTCTCTCTCAGTCCCTCTCTCTCTTTCACTGCACTTCCCCCACTTGCACATGTGTGTGCACACAGGCCTATGTGTGCTCTCTCTGTTGCATGCTCTCTCTCAAAATAAATAAATAAACATTACAAAAAAGAGAGAAAAAAAAAATCCCTGCAGTTGCACTAACCAGGTAAAACCACCCACCTGTCTCTATCGCTAACATGACTTTTACTTTCATTTTAGCCATGAAGGGAATAGGTGCCATTCCTATTAGCACCTATTGGCACCTATAGGTGCCAATAAATAATAATAAATAAAGCAAGAATGTTGCTTCTTCTTAGTTATGTGATGTTGAACAAATGACTTAACTGATTTTACCTTGCTTCCTCATCTACAGAAATGGATTAATAATACATACATCACAAAATTATTGTGAAGATTAATAAGTTGATGCAAGCATTTGGTGTGGCTATTCTAATAATTACCCATGTGGAACAGAAATCAAGCAGTCTGGCCAAAACAGATTATTCAAATGAATTTCTAACTATATGTGTATTGCTCAGGCCAGCTCATTTTATCCCTCTTTTTCATCTATGTCCTTTATATTGATGATGCCTAATTCCACATTTCCAAAACGTCTCTTCTGAACTCTAGATTTGAAAATGTAAATAACCGCTAAATACATACACATGGACCCCCAAAACATCTTATATTTAGTATACCTAAAACTTTCCCATAGACCTTCCCATTAATAATATAACTTAAAGATATTTCTTTATAAACAGTGTGAAGTGTGTTTAAGTTTTAAACAGTGGTACAAACTAATTCTAATCTACTTCCTAGGGGGTTTAGTTAGTATTTGAAGTACCTCATCAGAAATTAAGCTCCAAGGATGGTTACTAAACATTTGAATTATCATTATCAAAATCTAAGACCCTAGAGTATGTAATTAGCCTAAGGGAGATTAGAACCTTCAAAAAATTTTTTTTAATTACTAAAGAAATTAATGTGTTCAAGAAACATGACTGGCTAGAAATGTTCTATTGTCTCACTACCCTTGCACAAACACAAAATAAGAACCCAACAATGGTGTGAGGCTAACATGCCAATGGTTCTGCAGCTCCCCCAGTCCACACACCACCTTAATAGTCTAGAAGGTTGGCTGCCCCAAGGTGCTGGTTAGGCACCTGGTGCAGAGTGTGGCATTGTTTTTGTGCCTTCTTGCTAATCATGTTTGTGCTTTGGGCCTGAAGAGAATTTGGCCTAAGACTTGCTTTCAGGGTAACATGCCATCTGGTAGCAATGTTGTGGGGAAGAGAATGCACAGACCACACCCACCTCTGCCCCATCAGAGGCCACCATATTTATCAAATAATCTGGCTTCTTCTGATCTTTCAAATTGGCTTTAGAGCAGTTTGCGTCAATTTCCTATTTGATGGCTGGCCCTATAGTTCACCCAGATGCTCAAGTCATAAATGTAGGAGTTATCCTAGACGGTTGACCCCATTCATCCAATCAGTCCGCATATTTACAGTCTCTCCAGCATATTTCTTCAGCTACATCCTGTTAAGTGTAACCTAGTTCAGACCCTCACTCTTATTCTTGGAACTCTAGAAGCACTTTCCAACTTCCTGCCCCCTCATCTCACCATACCTTTTAACACATCCACATTGAGGTCACACTAGTGCATTCACACATGTAACCTTATTCCACTGCCTAAGAGCTTTCAAAGAACTTACATGTCAACATGGTGAATGAAGTCTAAACATTTTGCTTAAGTCCATCATTTTATCTTCTACCTTGGATAGTATCTGTCCTGATCAGATCTTGCTCTTACCTTCTAGACTTGGAGAACCTCATGGTAATTTGCTCTCATTCGTCTCTGTATCATCAACATCCAGAAAATAGAGGACGCTAAGTGCACATTTGCTGGAAGAAGGAGAATCACAGTAGTTGCTTGAACAACTATTTAAAATGGAATTGAATATAATAGCTGATGCTTTCTGAGTAATTATTATGTGGCAGACACTATTCACAAGCACTTTACATAAATTAATTCATTCAATTCTCGCAAAAACAATATAAGGTTACTATAATTATTCCATTTTCACAGATGTGAACACAAAAGGACAGAGAGGTTAAATAACTAGCCTAACACTACACAGCTTGTAATTCATAGGACCAGGACTCAAACTGTGGCAGTCAGGCCCCAGAGACAATATATCTAACCATTAACAGTCCTCAGTCTCTTGCATTCTTTGAGATGGATGGAATTAGTGGTTAACTGAATTTTGAATCAGATACTTTAAAATCCAGGTAATTGTGCCTGGCTCATAGAGCCATGGTAAGGACTAAATGAGACAATCCTATGAAGGTTTTTGCTCTGTGCTTTGCAGGTTGTGCTATTATTTCCTACTTCTCTCCCCATTCCCCCTTGCTTACTCTGCTCCAGTCACTGACCCCCTTGCTTTTCCTCAAACACATCTGGCTTGTACTTGAGTGTCTTAGGACATTTGCATAGACTGTTCCCTCTGGAATGTTCTTCTGCCAGATGCCCACATGGTCAGCTCTCTCTTTACCTTCAAATTTTGGTCAGATGTCACCTTCCTAGTAAGTCCAAACCTGAGTATTTTATTTTAAATGGCAACACTGCTCTCATTTTGTACAGTCCTGATTCATTTTTCTCTGCTCTATTTTACTCATCTTTCCACATCACCTATCATTTCCAGCACACTATACAGTTTACTTATTTACTGTGTATTTTTTTATTGTCTGTCTTCCCTAGCTGGACTATAAATTCCCTGAGGGCAGGGATTTTTATCTGGTTTATTTAGAGATTTAGTCAAACTGCCTAGAACAGTGACTAGCTTGGAGAGGCACTCAATAAATATTTGTTGAATAAATGAAATTTCCTTTCCTTCCATTCTTTTCACCTATTTTAGCCCCGTCTCATCCTCCAAAATCAGTTTATGCTTCTTTTTCTCAAGGAAACCTTCTCTGGCAACCTCATTCTGCCCTAATCCAAGACTGTGGTCCTCTTGTACATCTTTTCACTAGCACTAAGTACAATTTATCAGCCTTTATGTTTGTGAGTACTTGATTAATGTGTGTTTCTCCAGCAGATGATAATGTATGTGAAGGTGGGAACAGCTTTGCTTACTACCTGATTCCCAGGCCAAGCACAGTGGCTGGCACATGACAGACCTTGAATATTAATTGACAGTGAGTAACTAGACACAGGAATAAACACCCCCTTCATTTTAGTCTGCAATACATGGGAAGTGCTACATGAACTCATATAGATATGTTATAGTCATAGTCCACTTTAATAAACTTAGGAAGTTTGCTTACTTATAATGGTTAATTTTATGTGTCAACTCAACTGAGCCATTGGGTGCCCAGATATTTGGTCAAACAGTGCTCTGGGTATCTCTGGGAGAGTATCTTTTGCATGAGATTAACATTTAAATAGCTAAACTGAGTAAAGCAACACCCCCCCCCCCCCCGCAATGCTGGGGGTCCTCAATCAGTTGAAGGCCCAAATAGAATAAATATATGACAAACTCACAAGTAAGAGAGACTTCCTCTTGCCTGACTGCCTTTGAGCTGGGACTTTATTTCCTGCTTGGATTTGAACTGGAACATCAGCTCTTCCTGGTTCTCAAGTCCTGCTGGCCTTAGGACTGAAACTATAGCATTAGCTCTTCTGGTTCTTTCTCAAGCCTAGACTAGAACTACACTTTTTCAGACTAGAACTACACTTTCAGTTCTACTGAGTCTCCAGGTTGTCAACTGTGGATATTTGGACTTGGCAGCCTCCATAATACTGTGAGCCAATTTCTTACGCTAAATGTCTTTATTGGTTCTGTTTCTCTGGGAAACCTTGACTAATACAACTATTTTATTTGGCTTGATACTCACCATAACCTTGGGAATAGAAGTAGGACAGATGGCTTTATGTGAAATCACACACTTTCAATGTGGCCAAGCCAGAAATACAACCCACATCTTCTGACTCTACAAAGTCATATTTCAGTGCGTTTTTGCTTTCAGGGTAACATGCCACCGGCTAGCAAGATTCTTGGATGACCATTATAAAGGCCTTGTCCTTTTCAAATGTGTTCTGCCTCAGTATTTTCTTGGGATCAGACTCCAGAGACCTCCCTAACCAGGTCTATCAATTAAAACTATGTACGTATATATGTATGTATAACTTTAATTTTGTGATACATAAAAATGTAAAATATTATTTCAATAGTCACCGAAGGAATGAGTGAGAAAAAGTGGTAATATATATGTGACTGTATAGGTCAAATTTAACACTGAAAACGTTGAATGTATAGCAGATTTTAAAACCAAATTTGTTAATCTCTCAATTACCTGTAAGACCACAAAAAATGTCACCTCCTATATGAAGCCTTACGTGATGGTTAATTTTATGTGTCAACTTGACTGGGTTTTGAAATGCCCAATTAGCTGGTGAAACATTATTTCTGGGAATATCTGTGAGTGCTTCTAGAAGAGATTAGCATGTGAATTGGTAGACAAAGTAAAGAAGATCACCTTCAAACATGGTGGTAGGCATTATCCAATCCAATCTATTAAGGGTCTGAATAGACCAAAAAGGCAAGGAAAGGGTAAATTTGTTCTATCTGAGCTTGGACACTCATTTCCTTCTGCCCCCAGACAATGGCACTTGGGCCTTTAGACTTGGCAGGACTTATACCACCAGCTTTCCTGGGTTTCCAGCTTGCAGACAGCAATCATGAGACTTTTTTACCTCCCTAATCACACAAGTCAATACCTATAATAAACAAACAAACAAACAAACAAATAAATCCTATTTGTTCTCTTTCTCTGGAGAACCTTGCCTTATATACTTTATCAATGTGCTCCTCCCAAAAAGCCATTTCTTTTGCCTCTGTGGAAAAATACAATTCCCTTATATGAATTATATACTATTGTCATGACTTCTTCACATGGTGTTCTCTCTCCTAGACTGAGGGTTTTGTTCTGTTTTTTTAATGTAGGGACAACTGCAAGTCCTGACACAATACCTACCAAGTTCTAGTTACTCTTTAGTTAGTCTCATGTGCATTCACCAAAAGCCAGGCCTCTCCACCCACCACCAAAGCACTTTGCCTTCCTTTTCAAGGAGCATTCAGGGGAAAATTTAAAAAGAAGATATTCATCAGCCCAAACATTTTCTGACATCAAACTGACACCACTTTAACCAAAAATAACTAGACATCTGTCACTTTTTCTTGTTTCCTTGATGATGTTGAGGTGAAAGAGACACAGTTCCTTAGACCTTGCTCTGGATAGCTAACAGGAGGAAACTGCTTACCAATTCACAACCACCCAAGCTTATGTTAAAAACTTCCACTAGTGGCATTCAGGAAGAGAAAGTTTCTGATGAATTTCTGCTGCCCAATTCATGCACAGAGAAATAAAGAACAACAGCCAGTGTAATTAGCAAGCAGATCTTCCAGCAAAAGGATTTACACCTGGACATAAACATGTTCATTGAGGTTGGAATGAGGATTTGCTAAGGCAAACACTTTCTGAAAAATTGTAAAGCTAATGATCTTGCACTGACAGCATAACCTTGAGCTTATTGCCAAATAGAGTGTCAAGTGTAAACACTTCATGGAAAACAGGCAATGATAATAGTCCTTCTTGTGACCCCAGATCAGTGACTCCTTGACTGCTTTTGAGGTCAGTAGAAACACTTTTCTACATGCTGCTAATTTTTTATTCAGTTTTATGTATTTTATGATCTGACTTGATACGGATGAGAAGCACTCCATCAGTCAGTGCAAGATGCAATAATTGCTTCTCTTTCTCCAGTTTCTTATCCCCAGAAGTGGAAATAATCAGCCCTGAACTGCAGTAGGGGCCAGTTATTATTGTGAAATATTGATGAGGGCCATTGGTAAAATCATTAAGGCTCATTCTATGGATTAGGGACACTTAAGGAATTTATCACATATGAGGGTAGGGAACTGAAGCCATGTGAAGGTAGATGAACACATAATATATTACCCATCATCTGAGGTTCCAGGAAACCAAACTTCTCTGTTAACTGGAGGAATGCCACTGCGAAAGAAACACAGGATACAGAAAGAATTTGGGAATGATTTCTGTTCTCTGACCTCAAATAAACAAATCACTCTGAACTTCCATTTGTCTTATCTCAAAAAAAGGTGGATAGCAATTTAGGGATTATAGGACTGTTATGAGGATAAAATGAATATATGTGAAACAAATTTGTATGGTGCCTGGAACAAAGAGGTCGATAAATGTTATGGGGTAAACATGAAATAAGAAGCATTCAGCCATGTTTTAAATTTAATAATATCCCTATCATATGTTTCTTTCTTTCCTCTTTGCTTCCTCAACATACAATCCCTTCTTCACAGCCGAGAAACTCCCCATTTGCATATATGTGATGAAGTGCCCATATTAATTATTACAGAAGCCAAAATGGGGAAATAAACTCTTACTTCCAGAAAAGGAGTAACAAACATATCATTATATATCTCATTTATCATATTTATTGTTATTGTCTGCATTGTCTCCAATACCATAAACTTCATAATGGAAAGCATTTTTATACTTTTTGTTCACTGGTATATCCCCAGTATCTAGAACACTACACTACCTGCAAAGAGATGATCAATAAACATATGTGAAATGAATTTGATACTTCTATCCAAAATACTGAGTCATGAACAATAATGAAAAAATTAAGGAAGACTTAAAATTCACTCTAGCTGGTAGAAAACAGCTATTGAGATACTGAGTAGAGGCACTCACCAAAGAAGATGTTGGCAGAGCGCTAGCAGAGAAAGCATCATGCCAGAATCTTCCAGCCTTTCTGCCTCGAGAGTCCTCTTGGTTTCTGCCTGTTTTCTAAGACTATTTTTGCAGATTCCCCCAATTCTTGTGAGCTACTCAATACCCTTCCTATAAATCCATTTATTGCTTAAAACAGGTTGGCTTTCTATTGCTTGCAACTGTGTGGTTAATACTGAACTTGCTTCTTTGGTGCCTTGAGAACAAAAGCTGCAAAGATCAAATTAAGTGGCAACATTATGACAGATTCAATCCCAATCTGATGGTGTCACATATGGCTTGAACTAGCCACCTGTGTTCTTAATCAGCAACTAAATGGGATGACAATTAGCTGCATTAGATCCATGCTCCTCCAGCTCTAATAATCATGAATTCAACAATTGCATAGACATCACTATTGAATGCCTGTGAACAATCCCTAGAATCAGAGATAACTCTTCACTTTAAAAAGGTGACATTAGAGAAGACAAACATTTTCTCAGACCAAAAAAGTATTAAGGAAAATATTATTTAAACATCTACTTTTTAAAGTATAACTTTAAGAAAATGAAAAAGGAGACAATATTTACAATTTCTAACAAATGGCTTTTATCCAGAATACATAAACATACATAAAAATAACTGTATATAAAGAATATATGAAAGGCTCTTACAATTCAGTGACAAAGAAACAAGTTTTTTTAATGAGCAAAAGACTTGAATAGCACTTTACAAAAGAAAATATAAGAATAGCAATAAGCACATAAAAACATACTCACCATTAGTCATCAGGGAAATGTAAAATAAACGCTCATATGTTGCTGGTGAGAGTACAAATTATACAACCACTTTCAAAAACATGTCAATTTTTATAAATATAAACAATACTTACCATAAAATCCACCTCTTCTACTCTTAGGGATTTATGCTAAATAAATAAATAAATAAATAAATAAATAAATAAATAAATGTGTATGTCTGCAAAATAATACACATAAATGTTCACTGCAGCCATATTCAAAGTAGCCCAAATTGAGAACAACCAAATGGTCTATCAACAGGATAATGGAAAAACAATTGCAGTATATTTATTTGATGAAATACTACTCAGCAATAAAAAAAAAAAAAGAAACTACAGATACACAAAACATGGATGAATTTGAAACATTATGCTGAATGAAGTAAATCAAACTCCAGAATTTGTACTATAAAATTTTTTTCTAGCCTAGAATTGACAAAATAAGCCCTACTGATGGAAGCCAGATTATTCATTGCCTGATGCAGGAATTGGTGGGGCGAGGGAGACTGACTGCAAAGGGCATGGCAGAAATCTTTGTGATGATAGAAATAGTCTAGATCTTGATTGAATTAATGGTGAGATGGGTATACATTCGTCAAACTCCTCAAACTTTAAGCTTACAGTGCATGTATTTTATTAAAGGTAAGTTATACCTCAATAAGGTTGAAAAAACAGATGACTGATAATACACAAAACATGAGGCATGTGGTAGATGCGACCATAACAGTGATAGAAAGTTCAGTAGGGCACCTGGGTGGCTCGGCTGGTTAAGCATTGACTTGGTTTCAGCTCAGGTCTTGATCTTGGGGTCATGAATTCAAGCCCCACAATGGGCTATGTGCTGGGTGTGAAGCCTACTTAAAAAATAGACAGACAAGAAAGAAAGAAAGAAAGAAAGAAAGAAAGAAAGAAAGAAAGAAAGAAAGGAAGGAAGGAAGGAAGGAAGGAAGGAAGGAAGGAAGGAAGGAAGGAAGGAAGGAAGAAAGAAAAGAAAAGAAAAATTATATTCCCCTGGAGAAGTGAAAAAGAAAGCCTCATGGAAGACATAGGGTTTGAGTGGAGGTTTTAGGTCTGGATGGCATTTCAATAGAAGAGGATAGAGGAAGGAGCACAGAGCGTATAGTTGGTAGTGAAGAATCAGATATGGCTGCAGTGCATGTTGTATTCATTCATTAATTCAGCATTTTTTAACTATTTTATTGATGGCCTGCTAGAACCAGACACTACCTTAGTAGACAAAATAAAGTCTCTACTTTTACTTTCATCAATCTTACATTCTAATATGGAGAGACATATGAAAAACGAATGTGTTTATAATATGTCACCTGTGCAAGATAAAGCTGAGTAAACTGGAGAGGGAGTTCAGGGATGGTGGATGGAGTAGCTTTGTCAGATAAGATAATCAGCAAAGGTCTCTCTGAAAGAGTGACATTTGAGCAGAATCATGAATAAAGAGGATGTAGATATCTGGAGAAATCATATTTCAGACAGAAGAAACAAAAAAAAGTTAGAGAGGGAGGGAGGCAAATCATAAGAGACTCTTAAAAACTGAGAATAAACTGAGGGTTGATGGGGGTAGGAGGGAGGGGAAAGTGGGTGGGGCACTGAGGAGGGCACCTGTTGGGATGAGCACTGGGTGTTGTATGGAAACCAATTTGACAATAAATTTCATATTAAAAAAATATTCACATATAAATACTGAATATTTAAAAAAATAAATGCAAACGAGGAGGAGGAGGAGGAGGAGGAGGAGGAGGAGGAGGAGAAACAGTTAATGCAAAGGCCTTAAAGATGAAGCCTGACTGGTTGTTGGTTCACCAGCCTCTCAAGAGCTTCCCTGGTGCAATCTGAAACCAGCCCTCTGACATGGAGGACAGGGAGAGCCTAAGAAAGGGTCAGGCCACTCCAGGTTGGTAGGTGGAAGTTTCAACAAGCAAAGGAAACTCACATCCAAACCTTGTCCTAGGTGGCAACAAGGCAAATAAATCCCTTCACCCTCCTGCTGTACCTTAAAAGTTTATAAAGAGGCCTTAACTGGGTTCAGTCATGTATACCATGCATGTGTTTTCAATACCATATCACTAGCTCAAGGCTATGCACTTGGAGCAGCCTCTGGGAGCAGGAAAGGAAAGCAGAACCCACATTCCAAGTATGGGGGGGAAGGAGGCATGGGTCCAGCTCACGGGCCAGTTTGCTATCACCTCTTTTCAATGACCTCCCCCAACACTGGTATATTTGAGAGCCAGCAATGAGCAGGGAAGGGTGTAGTGGCTCCAGGGCAGAAACAAGGGGAGTATGGCAAGAAATCTGGGAAATAATAGGGACTGTAGAGGGTGGCAGAATTCATAGGGCTTCTCATTAGTGTACAATATGAACCATCTGGGGGTCTCATTAAACTTTAAATCTTGATTCAATAGGTCTGGGGATAGGGCCTGAGAGTTTGCATTTCTAACAAACTCAAAGGTGATGCAATACTTGCTGGTCCACAGACCACTCTTTAGGTAGAAAGAGTGTACGACATCAGAGGATACTTTGAGAAGTAGCATCATCTGCTGGCTGTGTCTAGGAGATCAAAGGCAGAGCCATGAAAAACAGAAAGCTATTGAAATAAATTCAAGAGATCATGATGATTTGGTCTAGGATGGCTACGCAGGAGGTTACCAGAATGGTTGATTTTTTTTTTTACATATTTAAAAAAATAAGCTGAAAGGACTTTACTAAACAAACTAAATTTGTCATGTGAAAGTAAGAGAGAGGTCAAGGAAGACTCCTAGCATATGAAATATTGTATGAATCTATAGTTTAAGGGAAGAGGGCCAAGGTTGAGATATAAACTTAGAGGCATCAAGGGTAGAGATCACATTTCATGTCATAAGAGGAGGTGAGGTGACCATGTGTAGATAGAAGATGTCCTAGCACTAAGCAGGATGTACTCTGAAATTTAGAAGTCAGGAGATAAGGTAGAATAAATAAAGAAGACAGTGTATATGACCAGCAAAGAATGAGAGTTAAGAGTGGCATCCCAGAAGCCAAATCATGATAGTTTTTCTGGGAAAAAGGTGTTCAATTTATGGTATCTACCAAGTGGTTGAATAAAATGGAGGTTGAGAATGGTCCCTGGATTTACCAAGGTAAGGGGCACAGGTGACCTTGACGAGAACTTTTTTTTTTTTTTTTTCCTGGAATGGTGAGTAGGAAAGCATGATTAAAATGAGTTTTAAAAGGGCGCCTGGGTGGCGCAGTCAGTTAAGCGTCCGACTTCAGCCAGGTCACAATCTCGCGGTCCGTGAGTTCGAGCCCCGCGTCAGGCTCTGGGCTGATGGCTCAGAGCCTGGAGCCTGTTTCTGATTCTGTGTCTCCCTCTCTCTCTGCCCCTCCCCCGTTCATGCTCTGTCTCTCTCGGTCTCAAAAATAAATAAACGTTAAAAAAAAAAATTTTAAATGAGTTTTAAAAATGGATGAGAGAGGAGGAAGTGGAAACACTGAGTTTCTACAGCTCTTTAGTGGAGCTCTGGTATAAGGGAGAACAGAAAATTAAGATGTGGCTCAAATGGAAAATGTTGGCTTGAATGTGGCTTGAATGTTGACAGGCATGATTTATTGGAGAGAACACTAATGGATAATTGCTGAGTTAGGTCCTTGAAGAGGTGAGAGAGTGGAGTATTCAGAACACAAGTGGAGAGTGGCCTCAGAGCCACCGTAACAACAGGACAGCAGAGTATATGGGCTTAGATCCACTTGAAGTAGGTAGATAGGGTGTGAACTTGTGGGTGTTCTCATTGGTTTAATTTTTTTCAATAAAAGAAAAAGCAAGGCCATCAGGTTAAGAGGGGAGAAAAGATGATAGAGGTCTGGAGAAGGAGGATAGGTTGTGGCATGGTCATCTTGGAGGATGGGAGGAAGGCTTTACTAGGGAAAACTTACCAGATGGGCAGGCAACACAGTTCTGAATTTAAATGGAGAAAAGTCAACATGGTTTTGTCTTTTTTCCAGCCATGAACATAAACTCTTCGAGTGTAGACTGAAAGTAGGCATAGAGCTGGAATTAAACAGGTCCTGCCAGACAGATATGATGCAAGGAGAGAAAGGCACAGAGGACAAAAAAGTATATGAAAAGAAAAATTAAAGTGTTGTGATATGGAGTCTAATCATGTAAAAAGGAAAGAGGAAACATAAAATATTGAGAGATCATCTAAAAGGGATTATTTGATTGCACGTCTCTGTGAAAACAGTCACAGAAGTTTTGAAATTTAGACAATACAGCAGGCTGATTAAGAGGAGACTGTAATAAGAGAGGAGAAGGTTGAAACTCCTATTTTGCATGTTGTGCAGTTATCACACTAGCGTGTCCTAGGATTTTCTATGAGAGGGAGTGTGGCTTAAATTCTGATGAAGATACAGTTACTGCACAAGAAGAGATTAAGGAACTGAGAGGCCAAATATTGGAGGGATCATTTACATGAACCCTGAAGTCACCAAGACTTAGGACTGGAAAAAATTTTTCCCAGTTTGACTGAGAATGTCCCAGATTTAGCAGTGAAAGTCTTGTGTCCTGGCAAACTTCTCAGCCCCATATAGGGAAGGTTTTCCTGGGACTGTCCTTCATGCTTAGGCAAACTAGGGCAAGTAATCTTCATATGTATGGCATAGGTATCATTGGAGATAACATAGGAAGCCAAATGTTAAAATCTTAAAGAAACAAGGAAGAATGGGGTATAGAGGATTCCCAAAAGGAATGCTGCTGTGCGTCATCCAGGGTTGTACAGATGCAGGGAAGAAGGACAGCTGGTTTAGAAACAACAGTAAAAAGCAAGGAAACTTAACCTTTCTCTCATCTGAGAGCACTTCATGGGAAGTAGAGAGAGACTTAATGGGAAACCTAAGTTCAATCAGAGGATGAAGGTCAAGAGAACATTCAGAGAACAGGATGAACATACAGGGGGTTGGTAATTGGACGAGGATTGACCATGAGCCTGAAGCAGTAATACAAGATAGGACTAGAAATGTGGATAAAGACAATCATGGAAAACAAAAAATAAAGAAGGGTTTTAAAGAACTGTAAATAAATAAAATTCAAAATCAATCCCCTAAAAAAGTTAAAAAAATTAAAGGATCATTATTATGGAGGATTTTGGAAAATAACTGAGGTACCATCTAAAAATAACCACAGAGACAAAAGATCCTTTAAACGTTGAGTTCATTCTTAATTTAAAGAAAATGATACTTTAAAAAAAAACTATTGCAATCTTTAGGGGCAAAATAAATGGAAGGCTTTCTAATTTCCATTACTATTAAATCTGCTAAGGGGCACCTGGGTAGCTCAGTAGGTTAAGCATCCAACTCTTGGTTTCAGCTCAAGTCATGATCTTGTGGTTTCATGAGTTTGAGCCCCATGTTGGCTCTGTCCTGGAAGCATGGAGCCTGCTTGGGATTCTCTCTCTCTCCCTCACTCTCTGCCCCTCCCCCACTTGCACTCTACCATTCTCTCTCAAAATAAATAAACTTAAAAAAATATGATATAGTCCAAAAAGTTTAAACTAATATTGTGGCTACAGACATATATAGAAATTGACCAACTAGTTTTCTTTACTTCTTTAAGGGGTCACATCTGCATGTTTGGGAGGTAGTACTACAAAATTCATTTATTTTCATGAAATGGATGGTTAAAGAAAATAACATGAAATGCTGCATGTGTATTTCAGGTGCATCACATTACACTTTAATACATATTTGCAGGATATGTGTAGTTTCAAGTCATTAAGATTGTGATAATTTGTTACAGCAGTAATAGGAACCTAATACATACTCTAGATATGCATTATTCTGCTCCAGACAGTTGCACATGAAAGGAGACTATCCTACTATTGATAGCATTGTATGGGAGTAAGCTGATATATTTTATTTAAAATAATAAATATATTTTATAAATAAATATAAAATATATTTTATTTAAAATAACACAGGAATAATCACCTGTGTTAAATGATACACCTAGGTGTATCATCATAAGAACAATCAAGCAGTTGTTTTCTTTTGTTTTATTTTTGAGTCTATGAATCTCTACAGGACAAACTTGAGAATCTCTATTTTCTCTCTCTAAAATGGGAACAAGATTCCTGAGAGAAGGTAAATTATATACGTAAAATGCAAAAATAAAAGTAAATGCAATGTAAAAAATATATGTAATTGATAGACGAATATATTTCTATACCTTCCTCTTCTTCACAGATTAACATTTAAGAAACAACACGTAATGATCTTCTAGTTTGAGCCAGGCAAACTTATGAAGTTTTATATGTATTAACTTAGTTTATTTCCATAAAAAGACCCAAGAGCAGATATTATTCTTTAGAGATAAAAACGTTGCTCAGAGACAGCAATAAGCTTTTACAAAATCCCCCAAAGTTGTAAAACCAGAATTCAAACTCGTATCTTTTGATTCTAGGTCTAGTGTGGATTCCACCTTTCCACAGAATTTCCCTTACAGTGTAACATTATGTCCTCAGGCTTTATAGAATATCGATTCAAGAACTGTCCTTCTAACAGCATTTATGTATCATTTGCAAGTCATATTATCTTTTAATGATTCATGCAATAAATTCATTCTTTTTTTTTTAAGTTTATTTCTTTATTCTCAGAGAGAGAAAGAGCGCAAGCAGGGGAGGGGAAGAAACAGAGACAGAATCCCAAGCAGGCTCCGTAGCATCAGCAAAGAGCCCGATGCAGGGCTGAATCTCATGAGCTGTGAGATCATGACCTGAACTGAGATTAAGAGTTGGATATTAAGTATCTAAGCCACCTAGGCACCCCAGCAATAAATTCAGTCTTGAATTTAATTTATGAAAAAAGTTTCCTTATGGACAAATTTAAATATTTTATTCTGTCAGAGAGTCAACGCTTCATAACTCTCACATCTTCTCTTTTCTTTACTGCCAGAGAATTTAATTCACCAAATTTAAGAACTAATCATGGGAACACCTGGGTGGTTCAGTCAGTTAAACATCCAGGCTTCAGCTCAGGTCATGATCTCATGGTTTGTGAGTTCAAGCCCCATGTCAGGCTCTGTGCTGACAGCTCAGAGCCTGATGCCTGCTTCAGATTCTATATCTCCCTCTCTCTCTGCCCCTCCCCCACTCACACTCTGTCTCTGTCTCTCTTAAAAATAAATAAACATTAAAAGAAAAAAAAACTTTAAGAACTAATCATGGTTGACATGATACTATACATGGAAAACCCGACAGACTCCACCAAAAGTCTGCTAGAACTGATACACGAATTCAGCAAAGTCGCAGGACACAAAATCAATGTACAGAAATCAGTTGCATTTCTCTACACTAACAATGAAGCAACAGAAAGACAAATAAAGAAACTGATCCCATTCACAATTGCACCAAGAAGCATAAAATACTTAGGAATAAACCTAACCAAAGACGTAAAAGATCTGTATGCTGAAAACTACAGAAAGCTTATGAAGGAAATTGAAGAAGATACAAAGAAACGGAAAAACATTCTGTGATCATGGATTAGAAGAATACTGTTAAAATGTTAATACTACCCAAAGCGATCTACACATTCAATGCAATCCCAGCATTCTTCTCAAAGCTAGAATAAGCAATCCTAAAATTTGTATGGAACCACAAAAGATCCTGAATAGCCAGAGTAATATTGAAGAAGAAGACCAAAGCCGGAGGCATCACAACCCCAGACTTTAGCCTCTACTACAAAGCTGTAATCATCAAGACAGCATGGTATTGGCACAAAAACAGACACATAAGACCAATGGAATAGAACAGAGACTCCAGAATTGGACCCACAAATGTATGGCCAACTAATCTTTGACAAAGCAGGAAAGAACATCCGATGGAAAAAAGTCTCTTTAACAAATGGTGCTGGGAGAACTGGACAGCAACATACAGAAGAATAAAACTAGAACACTTTCTTACACCATTCACAAAAATAAACTCAAAATGGATGAAGGACCTGAATGTGAGACAGGAAACCATCAAAACCCTAGTGGAGAAAGCAGAAAAAAAACTTCTCTGACCTCAGCTGCAGCAATTTCTTACTTGACACATCTCCAAAGGCAAGGGAATTAAAAGCAAAAATGAACTACTGGGACCTCGTGAAGATAAAAAGCTTCTTCACTGCAAAGGAAACAATCAACAAAACTAAAAGGCAACCAATGGAATGGGAAAGATATTTGCAAATGACATATCGGATAGAGGGCTAGTATCCAAAATCCATAAAGAACTCACCAAACTCCACCCCCAAAAAACAAATAATCCAGTGAAGAAATGGGCAGAAGACATGAATAGACACTTCTCTAAAGAAGACATCCAGATGGCCAATAGGCACATGAAAAGATGCTCAATGTCACTCCTCATCAGGGAAATACAAATCAAAACCACACTGAGATATCATCTCACGCCAGTCAGAGTGGCCAAAATGAACAAATCGGGAGACTATATAGATGCTGGAGAGGATGTGGAGAAACAGGAACCCTCTTGCGCTGTTGGTGGGAATGCAAACTGGTACAGCCGCTCTGGAAAACAGTGTGGAGCTTCCTCAAAAAATTAAAAATAGATCTACCCTATGACCCAGCAATAGCACTGCTAGGAATTTACCCAAGGGATACAGGAGTGCTGATGCATAGGGGCACTTGTACCCCAATGTTTATAGCAGCACTTTCAAAAATAGCCAAATTATGGAAAGAGCCTAAATGTCCATCAACTGACAAATGGATAAAGAAGATGTGGTTTATATACACGATGGAATACTACTTGGCAATGAGAAAGAATGAAATCTGGCCACTTGTAGCAACATGGATGGAACTGGAAAGTGTTATGCTAAGTGAAATAAGTCAGGCAGAGAAAGACAGATACCATATGCTTTCACTCATATGTGGATCCTGAGAAACTCAACGGAGGACCAGAGGGGGAGGGGAAGGGAGCAAAAAAAAAAAGGTTACAAACATGGAAGGAGGAAAACCATAAGAGACTTTTAAATACTGAGAACAAACTGAGGGTTGATGGGGGTGGGGAAGAGGGGAAAGTGGGTGATGGGCATGGAGGAGGGCACCTGTTGGGATGAGCACTGGGTGTTGTATGGAAACCAATTTGACAATATATATATTTTACATATATATATTTTATTTATTTATTTATACACACACACACACACACACACACACACACACACACACACACACATATATATATATATATATATATATATATATATATATATATATAACTAATCATGGCAATCAAATTATCTTGAGTACCTAATAACATTGGATCCCTTCATGTACCAATTTAAAGGGTCATATTCTCTTTTTAACATTTTTTCTTGAAAACATCATTCTGAATGGTAAATGATAAGGAATAAATAAATAAAGCAAGTCCACAATAAATAATAATGAGTTGCAACTTTCTGCAATCTTGACATATTTTATGGTGTTCTAAGTCCAAAGAGTGGGAGAATAGCTAGGTTAGCCAAATAACTTATTAGGAAATTTGGGACATAGATGAGGAATAAGACAAAGAGACAGGTAAACTACTTTCCTTAAGAAATTAAGGAAAATCTGGACTTCTAGGGAGGATGGCAGAATAGGAAGATCCTAAGTTTACTTCCTCCCATGGACACAAGTAGATAACACCTATGTCAGTGTAAGTAAACCAGAAAATGACCAAAAGACTGCTAGAACAGACTCTCCACAACTAAATGTACAGAAGAAGCCACATTGAAAAGTGTAGGAAGAGTAGAGACATGATCAGGAACTAAACAGACTTGTGGGACTGTTCGTGGGAGGGAGGGATGCTGCAGGCACAGAGAAGGAAGAGAAACAGATCCTCATACCAGAAAGCCCAGGCATGGGGAACCCACATGGGGGAGATGAATCCCCATAACATTTGGCTTAAAAAAAAAACAGGGGCTTAACTTTGCAAAGAATTCTTATAATCAGTGGGGCTTAACACTCAGAACTTCAAAAATCACCAGGCTCTGCTCTGGGAGATCCAGGAGAACAACAGGAAACTGAGTCCCCATCCTTAAGAGGAAAGCTTCCAAAGTCATTCCACAAGGCCAGCATTACTCTTGATACCAAAACCAAATAAAGTCGTTACCAAACAAAAGAGAACTACAGGCCAGTGTCTCTCATGAACATAGATACAAAAATCTTCAAGAAAATAGCAAACTGAATCCAACAACACATTATGAAATCATTCACCATGATCAAATGGGATTTATATTCCAGGAATGGAAGAGTGGTTCAATATTTTCACATCAACCAACATGATACATCACATAAATAAGAGAAAGGATTAAAACCATATGATTTTTCGATAGATGCAGAAAAAGCATTTGACAAAGTACAACATTCATTCATGATATAAACCGTCAACAAAGTAAGTTTAGGGGAACATACCTCAACATAATAAAGGCCACATATGAAAAAAACCACAGCTAACATCATACTCAATGGTGAAAAACAGAGCTCTTCCCCTAAGATCAAAAATAAAATAAGGATGTCGGCTCTCAGCACTTTTATTCAATATAGTACTGGAAGTCCTAGATGCAGCAAACACGAAAAAGAAATCATAGGCATTCAAATTGTTAAGAAAAAATTAAACTTTCACTATTTACAAATGACATGATACTAAATATAGAAAACCCTAAAAATTCCACCAAAAAACTACTATCACTGATAAATGTATTTGATAAGTATGCAGGATATAATATAATTATAAAGAAATCTGCTGCATTTCTTGCACTTAATAATGAAATAGCACAAATAGAAATTAAGAAACAATCCCATTTGCAATCACACCAAAAATAACAACTTACCTAGGAATAAACTTAACCAAGGAGATCAAAGACCTGTACTCGGAAAACCATAAAACAATTAATATTAACAATTAACAATATAATAAATATATAAATACACATAATATAATATATAAAAATATATATAATACATATAATGTATATATAATAAAAGAAATTGAAGATGACACAAAGAAATGGAAAGACATTCCATGTTCAAGGTTTGGAGAACAAATATTGTTAAAGTATCCTACTGCCCAAGCAATCTACAGATTTAATGCCAATGAAAGTACTAACAGCATTTTTCACAGAACTAGAACAAATAATCCTAAAATTTGTATGGAACCACACACACAAGCATGTGCACGCACACACACACATACACACAACACAACTGAATAGCCAAAGCAATCTTGAAAAAGAAGAACAAAACTGTAAGTTTCACAATCCCAGATACTACAAAACTATAGTAGTCAAAATAGTGTGGTACTGGCACAAAAATGGACATATAGATCAAGGGAAGAGAAAAGATAGCCCAGAAATAAACCCAAGATTATGTGGTCAACTAATCTTAGACACAGGAGGCAAGAACATGCATTGGGAAACAAAGCAAAAATAAACTATTTGTACTACACCAAAATAAAAAACTTCTGCACAGCAAAGGAAACAATCAATGATACCAAAAGACAACATACTGAATGGGAGAAGATATTTAAAAATGAAATATCCAATAAATGGATATAAACCTATAAAGAACTTATGCAACTAATCCAACTAAAAAAGCAAATAATCCAATTAAAATGGGCAGAAGACATGAACAGTCATTTCTCCAAAGAAAACATACACATGGCCAACAGACACATGAAAAGATGCTCAGAATGGCTAAAATAAAAATCTCAAGAAACAACAAGGGTTGGCAAGGATGTGGAGAAAAAGGAACCTCATGCACTGTTGATGGGAATGCAAACTGGTGCAGCCACTGTGGAAAACAGTATGGATGTTCCTCAAAATATTAGAAATTTAATTACCCTATGATCCAGGAATTGTACTACTGGGTATTTACCTAAAGAATTAAAACACTAATTTGAAAAAGATATATGGACAATGGATCCCTATGTTTATTGCAACATTATTTATAATAGCCAAACCATGGAAGTAGTCAAGTGTCCATTGACAGATGAATGGATAAATATATTCAGCCATAAAAAAGAATGAAATCTTTTTTTTTTTTTTTTTGCAACAACATGGATGGATCTAACTGAAATAAGTCAGTCAGAGAAAGGCAAATACCATGTGATTTCACTCACATGTGGAATTTAAGAAACAAAACAAATGAACAAAGAGGAAAGAAAGAGACAAACCCCAAATCAGGCTCTTAACTATGGAGAACAAACGTGGCTACCAAAGGAGAAGTGGGTTGTGGGGGGATGCATGAAATTGATGAAGGGGATTAAGAGTACACTTATCATGATTAGTACTGAGTTATGCATAGAGTTGTTGAATCACTATATTGTACACCTGAAACTAGTTTAACAGTGTATGTTAAATAAACTGGAATTAAAATTTAACAAAAAAGAAATTAAAGAAAATTTGAAAGGATTGGAAGAAAGTCATTTAGAGAGGAGAGACAAAGGAGAGATCGAATGAAAGAGAAATGAATATGATAAACACTGGGAGAATAGACCTCAGAGATAAGAGATGACCAGGGAAGATCCCTTAGGGAATCTCACACATGTTCATCCAATAACCCTTGTTGTAGAGCTTAGGAACTGACATGGAGTGCGCACTCTCTAGTTGACCTCCTTTAACTCTCCCTTAGCTACTATCCCTAGCTTTGGTCTTTTACTACTGGAGTCATATTAAGACAGCTATAGCCCAGCTGTCATCCAGAGCATCCACCTGGAATATGGAAACTCATGCCTCCTTGCCACTGCTCCCTCTCTTGCCATCTCTTTTCTCCCTGCAAATACTGGCTGCTCTTTCTTCCAGCTTACCTTTAGGCTTTTCCAAACATAAAGCAAGTAGCACATTAACATATGCCCCAAATTTAGATGATGGCTTGTTCAGCTCCCCCAAGAACTTTCTTATAGTGTTTTGGTGGGCCCCAGGATAACACAAGATCTACAATTCTGCAGTTCTGTTAATTTCCATCTAGGGAATATAATGCCTCTCTTGTACATAGCCCAAACTTTAACTGCAAGCTTGTCTAGGGCCCCTTTCTTTTGCTTAAAGTAGAGGGCAAAAGTGGTCCACAGGGAAGGAAGGAGAAAATCCAATCATTCCTTCTGTAAGTAACTAATTCTTCAATTCTTGCTTCAAATAGGCTGGAATGTTTGATAAGGATTCATGGTCACACAGTAGTTCTTTTCCTTTTAAGTATATTCAGCATGGATATCTCAGCACCTCTCGCTAGACTTTGGGGGAAACAATCACACACTGTCCTCAAAAGACCCAGTTTGTCAAACTATTTCCCTGAGAATAGACTCTGAGTCTCTGAGACTTGCATAAAGGAGGGGTATTTTAGAATGTACTATAGGTCTACACCTGTAAGGGTTGAGTGAAACTAGACTGGACAGAGGGAGAAGTTAAACTGTGAGAAAGCTATAACAATGGTCTCTCCCAATCCTAAATGGAACTATGAAGCTAGGAGGGCCCTTTAGAGTTGACCCAGACTGGAAGAAGGACTTGAACTCTGCAGGAAAGGGACACAGTCTTGGGAAAGGAGGGACAGAAATGATGGAAGAATGAGTTACTCATCAGTAAAGAATGTCATGATTTTTTTTTCTCATTTATCCTGACTCACCTTTTTTGATGGCAATTTGCGATGTCATTCCACACAATTTTTACTGCAGAAAATTAAAAAAAATATTTTCCTAGGCGAATGCCACACTGATTTATTTTTTTAATGTTCATTTATTTATTTTGAGAGAGAGAGAGAGATGGCGAGCAGGGGAAAGGCACAGAGAGAGGGAGACAGAGAATTCGACACAGGGCTCAAACTCATGAACCGTGAGATCATGACCTGAGCCAAAATCAAGACCTGGACACTTAACCGACTGAGCCACCCAGGTGCCTCCACACTGATTTCTTTAAATATTAGTGCCACAAATGGAAAAGTGGTCAAAGGGGACACCAAAGTCAGAGGAGACCATTGGTCAATGACCATGTCTTCCATATTAGTAGGAACATCATTCAGTCTAACAGACCAAAGGGTACACTTCCCTTGACCATCACAGAAACTTTTAATTTATTACTTCTGCTTTCTCTAATTAGACCTCTGGAGACCTAAACATATAACACAATCAATTGGAACTTGGAGTGGAAACTAGTTCTCAAAGGGCAGTATTGCATTTTCTGTCAAGAGTTGCTCATTATTCCTAATTTAAAAATCTACACCCTATTTGCAATGTCTGTGTTGGCATAGACTACACCACAGAAATGAGCTTTACTGAAACTTAAGTATTAAGTTTCACTTCAAAAGGTAATCTTACTCAAATGATTTCTGGTACTGGTACTTTAAGTTGCAAGAACGCTTTCAAATCTGAATGTATTGTGTGACTTTGGGCAAAGCGCTTCCCCTCTCATTGTCTTAGTTTTTTCTATTATAAGAGGCAGGGAGAGGTGGGAAAATTATTATGTGTTCTATGCAAATTGGGTTTATTCCAAAGATGAAATGAGTTAAAACAAGCAAACAAACATAAAACTGTTCAAAAGTCTAATGTACAGTGATTTCCTCAAAGAGAAAACAGTAAGATACAGAAATTTTCAAACCAAGTATGCACTGGAATTACTTCTAGTACTTATTTAAAATGAGATTACTGGGCAATATTGCAAGAGATTCTGATTCAGTAGTTCTGGGATGGAGCCCAGCAATCAGCATTTATAACAAGTACCAAGACAGTTGAGATGCAAATAGGTTAGAGCCACATGTGCAGAAATACTTAGAGTAGCATAATTATGGTGACCGTGTTCCCTTTCTCTTTCTGCTGGTCCCTAGCCATGGTCCATGTGGCCATGGACAATGAGATTCAATGGTCCTGAGCCTCAGTCTCATCACATGGGCATCTGTGATTAAAAGGATATTACTTTAAAAGACCGCATTAAGGAACAAAAAAAGATATTCTTTATAAGATGCAAACCACTCTGTAAACGTTTGTTAGTAGAATTTTATGATCTTACACCTAGAGAAAGGAAGCTTAGTTGGGAATGAGTAGAGATGTGGTTAAAGTGATACAGCTCTGAATATGTTAGGTGAAAAAAAAAAAAGAGAGTAAGGAAACAAGGAAACATGGATGGTATTCTTGGATAGGTGACAGTGAGGAGGAAAACAAAGAACTGAAGTCTGGTTCTGCTAAAATCTGCTTACTCCCAGGGGTGTTCATTTTAATGACATTCCAGAGTATGATTGCTATTACTATTTCTGTGGAGGAGTCACAATTTTCAATAAAGATGCATCTTAGCATGATGAGTGATATAAAGAATACAGTTTTTGTTCCAAGGCAATTTTCTACTAGAATGTTCTCCTTGATTTTAAAAAGCAGCAATAACTATATATCCACCAGAATATACATGTGAATTAATTATGCTCAAGTGCACGAAATGGTTTCCAGCTTTGATTAAATCAACCCCCCCAGTATTCTTTTCCCTAACAACGAGCAAAATCAAGAAGCTTACAACTCAAGCTACCTTTGACAGGTATTTAAAATGAGAAACACAAACACACTGACCTTGATCCTTTTGAATGTGGGAAGTGTTAAGATTTCTCTTTGTTCAATCACCACCACCACCTGGCTTTGCAGGTGATTAACAGCTTTCTTCTACTTAGCCAGCCTTAATATTTATTGAGCACATTCAACTGTAGAAAGCTCTATGGAACTGAACTTGGCTGGAAATGGTGGTTATAGATACATTCACAGCACACTCAGGAAGACCTTAAAGAGCCACTAGATCTAACCTTGAGATGTTCTGCAAGACGGGCAATTGCTGCTTGTGTACTGTGTCGCTTGAAATAGGAAAACCATGTATTTCCCTGTCAGGAGAATGCAAAGCTTCACTGAAACTTTTCCTGGGCTTATTCATCTCACTGCTGTTAAAAATAAGCTATTGATTTTCCTCACACCATACTATCTGTTGAGGAAAACTAGCAGAGGTACATACCCAGTAAGAAGCAGACTAAAGTTATTATGCTATAAAGACGAGATGTCGGAAAAGTTTTGACAACAGGTAGAACTAATTAGTAAGCAATGCTCAGAACACAATGCAAGCCACCATTATATAAAACATTTAAAGGTTTGTATCCCAAATCTCATCTTAAGTTATTCTGTCATTAAGTGCAACCCTGGACTAGCATGCTAACTATTAATAGTGACTCCTCTGCAAATAAATGACATCCTTGAAGACATATTCTTCCAGAAAAAACACTAAAGACAGGTGTATCATTTCAGGGGCACTAATGTATTACTCATTAGAAGAAAACAGTATCATGATGCAGAAAAAATAAATAAATATAAAGCAACTTTTGAGCCTAAAAATATCACCTTAAAAATTGGGTCATTATCTTTCTCTCCACCCAAATCAGGAAGCTATATATCAAAAATCCAAAGGCACCTTGAAGAGTTATTTTACTATGAGTTTAGAGACAGTGGGGGCACAAGGCAGCTCTTCTCTGTAGCCCATGATGAGTGTGTTCTACAGGGCCATGAAAGGTGGATTTCCCATTTATAGTCCCTGCTGTTGCACAGTGTAGACCCAGCAGCTCCACTAGCAAATGAGAACAGTGAACATCTAGAAAGGAGACACCACAGAGGAGGACATTCTGTCCTGATGACATTGCTCATCTCTGCCCTCTATGGTAGCAATCATTATGTCAGTGGAGAACAGGATGTGGTAGCAGAGAAATATTCGTCAAAGACTCTGGGATTGATATGGGTTTAATTAAGGTGAACTGTTAACAGAGAACTGATTTTATTGTTGGAATTTTAATTTTTAGTTCCAAGCTGGTGTACTGTCAATTGTTAGTGTATAACTTCAATCTTCACTGGGCCTTTGGTCCTCAGTTTTAGCACTAAGTAGCTGATTAATGAATCAGCTCTGAAAGTCTATCTCCTATGATGACTACTCTAATAATAGTATTATAATGCTTTATAGTTACACAGCCAATTCCTCCCAGCAACTCAATAATGAGACTAAAGTTTGGGTTCTAGGGAAAGAGTTGAGTGAACCTAGAAAGAAGGGTCATGCACTTCCACTTAGTCCCTGGTCTTAGACTGAGAAATTCAGTGCTGAGAGGCAAACTTCTTCAGTACTTAGCATATGCATATAATAATTTCACTGATTCCTCCCCCCCCCCCCGGCAACTATCCCAGAGATAGTGGAATCCAAGAGAAAGTAGAGAAAAATTCAATGAGATACAATTTTCATCGATGGAACCCTTCCTTCCACCACTCCAATGGGCCTGGCCCCTGAGCAACCTTAAAAAAGTCATCCTGAACAATCAGCAGAAGAAAACTGCAACAAACTTCAAAGCACTCTCAAAAGAAGCCTCACCAGGCTGTCTTATCCTGATTCTGTAGAAGTGATGTAGTTGTAAAATATGAAAATAACCTTCCTTGATGTTCATGCACTACAAAGAGTATCCTACATACAATTTTTTCATTATCACATTAAAAAGAAAAATAAAAAAATACACGTTTTCACCAATTGGAAGGATGGTGTGAAAATTATTACATAGTGTTTTGTCCAAGGAAGAGGAATATAGCATCCAAGTTTACAATTTTCTCCATATTCAATTAGTGTCCACCATTTTACAGATAAGAATACTCAAGAAACAAGGTTTATCACAACCCATGAATGATTAAAAAAAATGATATCTCCACAATTATTATCCTCATATTTTTGGTTCATTTTGGAACTCCAATCTGACTCCCATTCAGACTCCTTTCCTCAAATGAAGACTATTAAGCATTGAGTTGTTCTCTTCTGAAACTGCCATTATTTTTTTCCTTTTTTGAAATAAACATCAGAATATCAACTTTTTATTTCTATGAATCTATAAATATGTTCTTTTTGCAGCAAGGATTTCATCTTTAGCCCCATCTATGTCTAGTGCTGACATTCCAATATGTCTAGAGTACTTTGGTATGGACCTGACTCAAGTCTATTTTCACAGGGTCTGAGAAGCCTCCTGGGAAAAGGTTCATCTAAAGGAAAAGGGATGCAGGCGTGACACACTTATACCAAAGGCTTTGTCATTGAAAGAGAGTAAGAATTTTGAGTACAACATAGTGGCTGTCACAAAATCCATCTCCAGCCTGGATGCATGTCCAGAGACAGAGAAAATGGTAACTAAAACTGGAAAGAGTGGTTTCATATAAGAGCTCCACAAATGTGGGTGTACAGGCAGTGCTTCTTGGGGATCGCTCCCACAAATTATAACATGGAGGGAAGAGGCTTTCCACCTCCTACATATCTATCTACTGTGGACTTAAATGCTTTGGCAGCAGTGCCTGGGTGAGCAGTGGCAGAGCTTACTAGAACATTACAGTGCTCAAAGGGATCTCTGGTACCTAATGTGGAAATAGCAGAGTCCCAAGGGGGCATAATTACTCATAAGAACACATACAGCCCTTCGAGTTTCCTAGAAATACTTGGTGGCGAATATTGCAGGAGCTGGGGGACTTGCATCACAAGTGAGTGCAAAGGCCAATTAAATTTATTTATAACAATTATATTTGCTTTTATTATTATAAATAAGATATTGTAACTTTATAAATAATAGCTTCATTTCTTCCCATGAGCTGAAGATGCCTTGGAAATGCAGACTAGATTATATCCTGCTTCAGTTTCTGTCAATGAAGGACTATGGAGGGTGGAATGAAGATGAGAAAGGATCTTTAAGTAGGCAACACATTTCTGAGCCACTGCTGGTCTGCAACCTCAGCACTTCTCAGGTGAAATGTGAAATGAGACCCAAACACAGAGGGCAAGGAGAGACCAAAGAAAGAAGCAGGTTACTCCTGATTGGTCAGTGGCAAGTTGAATATGCACTTCCCAGACTTGACATGGGGGGGGGGGGGGCACAAGAGGAGAGAATTCCACACCTGCCTGCCACAATCTTTAAGTTTATAGAGAGATGGTAACTGGGTTCTGTCATGTATTCAGTCCAGATGTCTGAACCACATCTTGTTCTCTCAAGGTTGTGTCCTTGAAAATGATTCTCATAGTGATAATGGTGGGCAGACCATACATTCCAAAGATGGAAAGGAGATGAAAAGTCTCTGATTGCCTGGGTCCAGATCACAAGTCAACAGGAGGTTACACTTTCTAAATGATCTCCTCCAACAACCACAATGTCCTACCTAAGGTTGTTTAAAAACAATGTAGCTGTAATTGATGTAATTTTTTATATATAATTTATTGTCAAATTGGTTTCCATACAACACCCAGTGCTCATCCCAACAGGTGCCCTCCTCCATGCCCATCACCCACTTTCCCCTCTCCCCCACCCCCATCAACCCTCAGTTTGTTTTCAGTATTTAAGAGTGTCTTATGGGGGCGCATGGGTGGCTCAGTAGGTTAAGCGGCCGACTTGGGCTCAGGTCATGATCTCTCGGTCTGGTCCGTGAGTTCGGACTCGGCTGTGTCGGGCTCTGTGCTGACAGCTCAGAGCCTGGAGCCTGTTTCAGATTCTGTGTCTCTGTCTGACTCTCCCCTGTTCATGCTCTGTCTCTCCCTATCTCAAAAATAAATAAAACGTTAAAAAAAATTAAAAAAAAAAAAAGAAAAAAAAGAGTGTCTTATGGTTTTCCTCCTTCCCTCTTTGTAACCTTCTTTTTTTGCTCCCTTCCCCTCCTCCCCTGGTCCTCTGTTGAGTTTCTCAGGATCCACATATGAGTGAAAGTATATGGTATCTGTCTTTCTCTGCCTGACTTATTTCACTTAGCATAACACTTTCCAGTTCCATCCATGTTGCTACAAGTGGCCAGATTTCATTCTTATTGCCAAGTAGTATTCCATCGTATATATAAACCACATCTTCTTTATCCATTTGTCAGTTGATGAACATTTAGGCTCTTTCCATAATTTGGCTATTTTTGAAAGTGCTGCTATAAACATTGGGGTACAAGTGCCCCTATGCATCAGCACTCCTGTATCCCTAAATTGCTAGCAGTGCTATTGGGTTAATTCCTAGCAATGCTATTGCTGGGTCATAGGGTAGATCTATTTTTAATTTTTTGAGGAACCTCCACACTGTTTTCTAGAGTGGCTGCACCAGTTTGCATTCCCACCAAGAGTGCAAAATTGCACCAGCATTCTTCTTGAAGCTAGAACAAGCAATCCTAAAATTTGTATGGAACCACAAAAGACCCTGAAGAGCCAAAATAATTGATGTAATTATATGCAGCTGCCTATATCCACTACTTGTCAATGCAGTTCTAGAGTTCCAGAACATCTGCTAGTTCCCGTACCTATTTCTTCTACTAGGGTTTTAGCCAACTGTAGAAATGAAAACAAAATGTAAATATGACAGTAAAGCGATAGGTAGAAGCCTAATTCTAAACATTCCATCTTCTGCTAATCTATTTCCAAGTAAATCAGCCAACACATTTTTTATTGGTTACCTAAGGGAAAATATGTTAGAGTGTTTCTAGCATATTTATGTATGTTATATATGTATGTATAATATATACATATATATATAAGGTACTGTACATATATAAAAATTATATATTTAGCTTGTATGTGTATATTTAAATACACATTTACTTATACATACATGCACATATATTTTAATACATTTTGAAAATCATATGTCCCATTTTCTGTATCAACTCTTCAATAATTGACTATATTTGACTCTTCAGAAAAATTTCCATGGAATGTTTATTGCCAGGGTGTTTTGTTTTGTTTTTAGTGGGTGAGCCACTTTTCTCCTAGGTTAATGGGGACACGTTGTCCTGATTATTTTTTAAATGCATAGATCTATTAAGTTGGTAAATGTTATTATTTTCAGAAAGGTTAGAGGAAGAGGTGTAGAGATCATGTGCTTGTTAAAGAAAATGGCTTTAGATATTTTAAAGATAAAAAATGCTTAGTTCTGGGTATTTACACAAGTACAAATGTAGATTTATAATGGGCAAGGTGACCCTGGATCAACAAAGGTACATTAACCAAAATCACAAGTCAAAGTTACATCTAGATTGTGTCACCCTTTTGTCTAAGTTCATGGGAAAAACATTAGATAAGGACACAGGTCTTCTCTTATAGGAGACAAAAAAAGTAATTTTGACCTACGGTCAAAAATGAACATTTGCAGGCAAAATTAGAGAGTGAGAGGACCATTTGACATATTTTGAGTTTTTCAGATTGGGTTGCAGAGGATTCTGTGTTTGGAAAGCAGTATCGGTGGGCACGTAAGTTTATCTAACATGAAGAGATGTTGGTGTTCTCTTAGCCTCTGAAGACAGAAAAAAAGCACTGAATGGTGAAGGAAAGAGAATCAGGCAGACCACATTCTCCCATATGTTTATGTGGCATAATCTGAAACATTTAATAATTATTTTACTTCCTAATTTGGGGGACATAAAATTGGTTAATATGGGCAAGTGTGTTAACAACAGCAATTCCATGACTATGTAACTGTTGAACTTGAGTCTAATACTTTTCTTTTCTGACACCTAGTTTCCCATTTGTAAAATGGAAAAAAAAAATAGTTATCTCCAAATATCTTTAAATTATGAGGATTAAAAGAGAAAATGTTCAAGCAAGTTCTGTAAGAAAGGAAAATATTTTTTATGAAAACTACATTTAGAAAACACTTGACTAGTATGTCCCCCCACACAAATATAAAGGTTCAGGACCTTGCTACAAAGTAGCAGTAAGGAAGGAAATGATGGAGAGAAGGAAGTAAAAGTTAACAGAGAAGAAAGAAGGAAAGAGGAAAGTGAGGAAGGAAGGAAAGGAAAAAAGAGTAAATCAGCCAATCTAGTTAATGAACATGTTTTTCTCTCTCTCAAAAAAAAAAAAAAAAAATTAAGCGGAATTTAGTCAAACTGGTTCTTGTACATAGACATAATGCTATCCACAGATAAGTCCCTATTTGAAAGCCTAAGCTAAAGAAAATATAAGAAAATTCTATTAATTTGCTTATCATAAGTTTAGAATTTTTAATTTAATTGTTTTTAATGTTTACTTATTTTTGAGAGTGACAGAGCGTGAGTGGGGGAGGGGCAGAGAGAGAGAGGGAGACACAGAATCTGAAGCAGGTGACAAGCTCTGAGCTGTCAGCACAGAGCCCCATGCAGGGCTCAAACCCACTAACTGTGAAATCATGACCTGAGCGTACATCGGATGCTTAACCAACTGAGCCACCCAGGTGCCCCGTAAGTTTAGAATTTTTAAAACAGCAGAGGAAAAGTTAGTTTATAGTTTTGTTTTAATCTATGTGAATATATCATACTAAGAAAATTAATAACAAATATAAATAATTTCAGGTTGGCAAGAAGTTTAAACCTCTTGAGAATAAACTTTTCAGGATGCCCTCAAGCCCATCAGCAATATCATTTACATATAAATAATTGATGCCTAATTATAAATCATTTTTATCTGTTCAAAAGTAGGTCCCAAAGGGCTGCTGGTAAGCAATGCTTTGTTTGACTAGTTCCAATTATTGTATTAATCAAAATTTAATTGAACAGCCAAGCTCAGTTTCAATTACTTAATTAATTAACATAATAGAAAACAAACAGTAAAAACAGTGCAATTTTACAATTAAGACTGCCTATATCAGATTATCTTCCTCAAGGAATGTAAACTATTGTGTTAATGCAATTGCTTTCATATTTTTTATCTGCTTTCCACTGATACATTTACTTACATGATTTACTTTTATATTTTGGCCCTTTAATTCTCCAATCTTTCACATTTGTAATCCTTCAACTTCCTGTTCTCTGTCAAATCACAAGATTGACCTGTCTTTGAGACTGTCTTACTTTCCACATCCAAACTCAAGGCGAGTTTGTGCAACAAGCTTAATCATAAATAGTTGGACTTCACCAAGATGCGTTGCTTCGGTTGAGTGATTTACAATGGGGAGAGAGACACTGTGACTTCCTGATCACAGCCCTGGTGTTTAGATGGAAGAAGAACTCAGATGAGGAGCTTGATTAGTTTCCGCAACATTTTCCTAGCTCATTTAACTTACCAATTGTCTTTCATACTTAGAAAGTGTGCTTGGCCCCACTGTTGCTTTCTTTGGAAGCATTAGTGATTCCTGGAAAGAGTCTAGAGAGTAAGTAAGGTCAGTCAATTTGAAAAATTTCAGCTCTTTCTTGGCTTTTAATTAAAGCTTTTGAGCTATGAAAATGGCAGGAACTGTGCTGTGTTGTGTTTGTGGCCTCATTACACACAGCTGCTAATTCATCTAACAGAAGTCTCACTATGATATTTGCTTTGGTCATAGAGAAGAGAGATGGAGCAGGAGAAAGGGGTTCTCATCCAGGTAACAGACTCTCAACACAGGGAAGGAAAATGAAGTGGAAGCTGGGACTCAGAGTGACCTTGCATGGCAATGTCCTGGACCACCGGCATCCCAACCAGCACAGCAGAAAACTCTGCTACCATAACGCCAACTCATTCTTGTCCCCTTCCTGGCTTCACTTTTCCCAGAAAATGGTTCACCCTGTGTTGCCATGAAGCTCCAAACTGGGGACCCACTCTAAATGTGTTTCAGCAGAAGAACAAATAAAACACTCTCAAGTGAGTAGTAGAAAGTTTGGGAGAGTTTTCAGAAAGATGTACATTGAGCAGTTGCTGGGGGTATACTCTATACTAGGAGGGCAGGAACCACGGTTTTCTTTTTCAATTTTTGCTGCCTAGTCCCAGCATCCTTTATGGCATGTGGTATCACGGTTCTGATAAATGTTTGATGAAGTAATGGATAAATAATCTTCAAGTCACCACAGAAAGAAGACTTGTCCTTGGGGTCTGATTTGCCAGGCATCATTGTTCTGTGTCTCTCTTTTGTCTGTCCACAAATCTCGTTGTTATGGGAACTCTCTGTGGAAACTGTTTAAGTTACCACGTTGTTAATTCTTCCTCACATTTTATCGTAACAAAGATGAAAACAGATTCATAGGGAATTAAGACTGACTTGCATGAAAGTTTAAATGTATTCTGTATCAGTCCGAAATTGAGGAAGCACTTGGCTGAACTCTGGAGGCATAGAATCTGATATTTCATTAACATTTCCTGGTAGCTTTCAAAATGTTACCCAGCACTAAGGCAACAATCCAGGATTCCTGCTATGGTTAATTTAAAATGTGCCAAAGCCAATGGTCATTCTTTAAAGTTAGAAAAAAAGCATTAAGTCAGTTCAACATTGTGGTTTTTAAAACTTTGGCATCCAGTAATGATGAAGTAGGTAATTTGGACCAGTCCTGAGGACTGTCATGAAGGACAACTAGGAAATATGGACACAACATAATGCTTGAAGGCTCAGAGAGATAGCAAACAATGAAGAGTGTAAGGCCAAGACTGGAAAGAGAAAGAGATTCCTCCCCTAATGGCTGATTTTGCCCTGGGGACATGTGCTGATTCTGGTAAGGTGGCTGAACACTAAACAGAATTTGTATAACCTTAGAGAGGTAGGGAGCTACAGATGGAGTTTGGTAAACCAATTGCATCTTAGATTGGGACCCTAACTAAAAAGCTATACCTGAGGAGAAAGGGCGACTTAGAAATATACCAGTTTCTGACTACAGTCTGGTTTCAAACCATCCAGATCCCCCAGAAAATCTCACTATGAAATTGGATTAAAATGATCTCTGAATGTTGATGCTCCCAGGTACATATAGAAGCAAATAAAAATTCTCCTGGAAGAATATTGCCCTATGCTTCAAATTATTTCTAGGAACATTTTTTTTTTTTAACCAAAGTCATACACAGAGGGAATGATATAACAAAACTCACCAGGGAATAAAACAACATGACAGACCAACAAAAAAGAACAAACAACAGGAATATCCAGAGGTTCCAGATGTCATAGTAATCATAAGCTACCTTGGATTTTTTAAAAAATAATTTAACATTAATTTTATTTCAACAAAGAGTTATCGGGTATTATTATAGATAAATTCTGGAACATAAATACCAATAGGACCACAGTTCCCACTTTCAAGGAATTTACAGTGACTCTACAAAATATGTATGAATTTTTTCTTCCTTTATTTAGAATCTTTGTGGAGGAGCCATTAGGCACTAAGGAATAAAAAAAGAGAAAGAAAAAGGTTCCATTAAGCTTCCATGCAAGTGTGGGAGAGATGCATTTATCATGGAATGTCAATAGTAAGTATAAAACCAGCCTGTACTTCTCTGAAAGAAAAGCAAATGCTTCTATAAAGGTAAATATCAGAAATAGGGAGAACTGACCGAGGTGAGAGAGGGGGAGGCTCTCCTGAGAAAATGATGATTGGGTTGTGGAAGAGGGCGGGATTTTACTGGTGTTATTTCAAAAATGACAACATGAGTATATGCTCCTTGACTTAAAACCTTTAGCAATTCTGCATCCACTATAAGATAAGGCCTGCATAATAGTCTTCTTGAACGGACTGAATCAGATGGTATGATCAATTTTCAGCTCAGATGTAGAAACCAATCCAGCCAAGTTTGAATTATAACTTTAGCTTAGCATCTAATTCAAAGCCAGGGTGTCCTGCAGTAGGAAGGGGGGTATGGAGCATTGTCTATTCTTCTCTTTTCCTCTGATTCCTCCTTACTCTGTTGTTTCTATCTTAAGGATTTGGGCTAGTAAAAAGGAACAAAGGAAAAAAGGGAGAAGAGCCATTTAATCAGATCGTGTGATGTATAATTCTCTCTTAACCACCAGTGACAGCATCCAAATGCTGGGTCTCTTGTAGAGTGCATTTGTGGGCTCTTTGGAGGTAGGTGAAGTATTCTCTGGTGAGTCTGTTGTAACCTTTCCACAACCCATGCCCAATAGCTTTTGCCCCAGTAACTCAACTTGTTGTGTCTTTTCCCTGAGGCAACCTTGTCCTGGGAGTCAGCTCTTTTAGGTGATCATCTATGAGGCACACTTGGCCACAGGGATGCTGGGAGTGGAAACTGACCTGACAGTCTCTTGGTTCCCAGCCTTGCTGCCTGCGTAAGGAGGTCTGCCAAGCTTCTCACCTTAAGGACTCTCTGGTCATGTAATACATACAGCCTCTAAGTCCATGGATGTGTCCCAAGGATTCTCTCCACTCTGGAAGCTCCACAGGAAGGATTTAAGAGTTTCTGTAGTTGATCAAGCATCAATATAGGGATGAAATGCTGGCCTCTTCTTTTTGCAGGCATCCTCAATATCTTCTAAGGTGTCTCTCTCTCATTCATTCATTCTCTGTCTCTCTGTCCCTTTCTGTCTCTCTATCACAGTTTGGGAAGTTGAGGGGAAGGAAGGAAGAAATTAAAAGTGTATATCCTCTAAGTATAAGATTCACTGCCTCTATCAATTCCTTCTTCAACAAACTGAGTTCTTACACAGGCCAGACGGAGGGCTGGAGAAAAGAGAAGGACTGCTTTGGACTCATTTCAATAAGATCTACTAAGGTGTCAGTTGCTTCTATTAACAGCAATTGCCCTCAATTTGGGGGTTTTAGACAAATTTGGAGACAACAAGAAGAATTGCATTCGATATCCAGTCACATCTGATTTTCTAATTATGACTCAAGACATTCATGATATGACTCCTGATTACCTCTCCCATCTTGAAAACTTGCAATATCTCAAAATATTTTTCACACTTTCCCTATACTACTGCTGCCTGTGCTTGAAATCTGTATTGTTACCGCAGATGTGTCTATCACAGTAATATTAAATTGAAGAGTAGTTACTGAATTCAATAAAAATTTATTGACTGTCTACTAAGAGATGAGTATCTCTGCCCTTCTGGAGTTTAGAATCTCATTCCTCTCAGTCTAGGAGCTCCATGAGGGCACAAGGTATATCTTATTCTCTGCATGTTCCCAGATACAAACTACATACTCTTTAATATTGAATGGTGAGTGAGCTAGTGAAGCAGGTGTTGTAAAAGGTGTAAATAGATGTAAAGCAAGTACTCTGGGAACACAGAAAAGAAAGGAACTACTACTGAAAGCATTAGAGAAGCCTTTTACAAAAACTGGTATTGTTCTAGGCTTTGAAGGAAGGTGCTGTGTGTCCCCTAAAAAATTCAGCTTGAAGTCCTAACCTCCAGCACCTCAAAATGTGTCTTTATTTGGTTATGGGATCATTATGGATGTAAGCAGTTAAGGTGAGTCCATACTGAAGCATTAACCCTTCATCTATATGACTAATGTCCTTATAAAAAGAAGGAATTTGGACACAGGTATGCAAACAGGGAAAACACCATGTGAAGATGTAGGTAGAAATCAGGGCAAAGTAACAGAAGCCAAGGAATGCCAAAGACTGCCAATAGATCACCAGATGCTAGAAGAGGAGGCACGGATCAGATTCTTCCACACAGCCCTCAGAAGAAACCAACCCTGAGGACACCTGATTTTAGACATGTAGTCTCTAAAACTGTGAGACAACACATTTCTGTAGGTTAAGACACCTAGTTTGTGGTATTTTGTTATAGCACTCCTAGCAAACTAATACATAAGGGAAAGATTCAATCAGGTCAATACAGAGATGCACAGTATACCATGAACAAAACCTAGAGTGAAAGATAGCCGAGTGTGCCATGGAACAGGTGATATTCCTCAGGAGTGGAATAGATGTTGCATGGGCCAGGGTGCAAATATACCCAGAAGTGAAGAATCTATCAGAAGTCTGGAGCCTGACTGTTGGAAGATTTTGAATATCATGCTATAAAGGTGAGGATATTTTTTTTTTAAGATAATAGGCACATGAGGGACATCTTACACATTAAGAATTGGAGAGACTCTTAGTCATGACTCATTAATTCGTTTAATCAAGAAGTACTTATTGAATGACTAAAACATTGTTCTAGGCACTAAGGATATAGTAGAAGGAGGGAGACAATAAATGCATAAAACAAATACATGTTAGATTGAGGTAATTTGTGGAGGGAAGAGACAGGGTAATAAGTGGGGGAAGATATCTATCTATCTATCTATCTATCTATACATATATAAACATATACATATCTCAAATAATGTAATCAACTGAAGAAAAACAGAACAGGATGAGGAGATAGTTCCATAGAGAAGAAGGGGACAGAAAAGAATACATTATTTGAGGGTGTGATAAGGGAACATGTCTCTGATATGTGGCACTTGAGATCAGCAGAAGTAGGGAGCAAGCTGGACAGAATTTAGAATGTTAGCAGGTTTGGCCCCAGGAGTAGGGGTAGGAGTGGTTGGTATTTGCTTCATGGTGTTTGAGGGAACAAGGAAACCATTGTCATTGTCATTCAGTGAGCAGAGGGGAGAGTTTCCGGAGTTGGAAGTCAGAAAGTTTGGGAGGAAATGAGAGATAACAGAATGTAATGATGAGCAATAACTAGAACTTCCAAATACTTGGTTCTTTTCTCCTGGGGTTGCACTGAAAATGTATGGCCATCCCAAACTGACGACCATGAATACAGTCAAGACCTAGGTGTAAAGTTCCTGTCCTGGAATGGCCAAGGGGTTGTGCCCCTATTTCACATGCTACTGCACAGCCATTAGCATACCCAAAGCAATGGAGGGTCTGATGACATATCCAGTTCTTCCAGTGAATAAAAGCATTTTCAACATCATTGGGTGTATGGATAGTGCTTCTCAATGTAAGTGCTGGGTTTTTCACCTTAGAAAAATGATGAATTATTGAAAAGCACTCAGCTTGATTCTTTTTTTTCCTGCGACACATATTTTCTTATAGCATTTAATGCATAGGAGCCAGGAAATTTTGCCAAATTTTATGTATAGAAAATGTTCTCAACATCTTAAGAGTCAAGTCAGCAATAGAGGTGATAGAATATTTACATCATTAGAAAGTGTGGTCAGAATATAAATAAATTATTATTGGCACTGTCCCCAAGGAAAGCCCTAAAGCTCCCACCTAGGTCCAAATTAATACAAAGGGAAGAATGGCACCAAATTACATACCAAACTGCAGCTGTAAGAATTGTTCAGACCTCAGTCAATAACTTGGCCAATTTTAAATTACAGAAAAACCATACTTCGCAGGTATCCATGCCTATCATTTGATTAACATTTACAAACAAAACTGAGTTGTCACAGCTCTTTGGTGAAGCATGAAATATTTTATTTTTTTCTATTTGGAGGAAGAGAAATTTGCAAGAGTCACTTTACAGATTTTTGTCTAATGATTGCATGAAAATCCAGGATAAAGCAGAAAATTGAACTTGGTCCTGTGCTCTGGTTGAGGGGACAATACTCATTTCCAACCTCCCGGAAGTCTGAATTCTAGCCACTGTGGGAAGACTGACAAACCTTATCTAAATTGCCATTTTTCAGAAGCTTACTGCAAATGTGGGAGGGGAGAATTGTCCCCCTCCCAACTCTCACCCTTATATAAATAGAACATACTCTCATTAGGATTTCATTTTGGATTCATTGAAAAGGATTCAAGTCTTACCTCTGAAGTTCTTATCTAACCAGATATAGAGCATACCTATGGGGAATTAGAAAACATTAAAAAAAAACCTAAATACTGCTTCAGTCTAAACTCAGCTTCTCTTTTCCTTGTCATGTATTCTCTTGAATAGAGAAAAGAAATAATTTTAAACTCTTAAATTCTTCGAGACCATCACACTCTTCTGTGTGGAAGCAGGATTCATCAGTTTGAATTAGACAGACGGTACAACGGGAAAGGACCTTAGAGTTTATTTAATTTAACCCCTTCACTTTAAGAAGCATTGCCCAAGAGGCTAAATAACTTTCCCTGGGTGACACAAAAAGAAAAGCATGGCTCTGAAATGAAATGCAATTTGAGATCCTGATTTGAAGTCTTCTGCTCGGAATGAAATATTTAAGCTCTTAGGGACTGAACTAAACTTCAAAACCCCAGTCCTGGCTTACTACATCAGCACGGTCTCCATAAAGCAGGATAATAATGCCTCTAAAAGATCAGGTTTGAAATGTGCTTGGCATGGAAGTACTTAATAAATGTTAGCTATTGTTATTAGGAAATAGTTTTCAGCTGCCTGTGAATATTAGACAACTCTTACATGCCTCTATGTTTGTGATATAAATATTCTCCAAAGCTCAGTGCCTTGACAAGAACAATTGCTTAACTGTAAAGCCACTTGGAGATTTAAAAACACAGAGAATATAAGTTAACTGTGCAACCTCATCATCCTTTACTAACATTAACACAAAAGCACCTGACATCTCAGATAGTCTTTGCTGGCCTGTCTGATGGATACTGAGATTTTGTATCAGACTATGATGCCAAGAGCTTTCACAGGGAATTAGGCAACTCAAAGAGGCTGGCCACACGCATGCTCCATGGGAAATCTGGATGGAAGTGTTCATCAGCTTTCATGGAGGCTGTGGTCTGATTCTGAGCTGGAGACAAGGTACAATCTGATTTATATGAACATTGTCATTACTGCACCCTAGTCCTCAATTCTTGACAAATTATGTCAAGTGTGGGATCAGAAGCATGTGCAGAAGGAGGAAAGAAGAAAAGGGAGACTATTCCTAGTTCTGGACATCTTCCTTTCCATTGCTTAGATTCTGGGTGGTTGTCCTCTGTATTTTCATAGCATACATCATAAAGTTTATTAAGTCATCACGGATTTAAAGTCTGTCCCTATGCAAGACTGTAAGTGCAATAAGAACAGGAACCAAGTTTGTTTGGCTTATTGCTTTTTCTCAGTATCTAGCATGGTATCTGACAGATAGCAGACCCTCACAAAATGCTACTTAAGAAATGAATGCACATATGCATTCTCTCTGCTGAGAACAAATGGAGTAGCCTCAGATCCTCTCTGTAGACAAGGAACAGAGGTGGATTGGAGGAAAGTAAACTAATATTTATGAGTATCTCTTTGTTGTATGCATTTTCACATGTTACTTCAGGAAAGTACTGCTTCACAGAGGACAGGCAAGAAGATACAGACCAGCTGCTTGTCTGACTAACAGTCATGTGCATTCCACTTCAAGTGCATTAAATTTGTTTCCTGCTTACTTTTCCTACTGTTCATCTGGGAGTGCTCAAATCTGGAGTCATTTTAGTTAAGTACTAATTAACCAATTAGCAACTGTCAACTTTTTTCCTTTTTTTTTTTAAACTCTCCAGGACTCATGGCTTTTTTCATGTTAAGTTTCTGTCTAGGAACTGACTTATGTAACAACTGTAGAAATCCTAGCTTTGTAAATAAAATATATGTGGAAAACTCTTCCTATCTCCTCCTTCTCCCTTAATCATAGGCCCTGACCATGTCCCCAAATCCTTGTCCCTCTTGTAGGTGATAGTATTTGCTCAGCTCAAAACCCTCCCTACCTCACCAAGAGAAAAAAATAAAGGTCTGGCCAGACTGTTTATGAAAATAGATATAGATGGAGAGGAAGAGGCACAATTTATAGTTTTTGTTCTGTTTATATTCTATGATACCTTTATTTTGATGACAATCATAAAGCTTAGCTCAAAGACAACTGAGTTGAAATAAAAGTGGCAATGGCCATTTTGGGGGAGCACAGAGCAGAGCACTTGTTTGAGGAAGCCACCCCATATTTTGGCTCACTCTAGACAGATCAGGGTTCTAATGACTCTGCTACCTATTAGCTCTACAACACTGAAAAAGTTACAGAACCTCATTTGTAAAATAAGGATAATAAGTGTCAATTAAGTTAGATAATGCATATAAACTGGTTTTCACAATGCCTGGTATGTAGCTAAATTCCAAATAAAAAGCTCCTATAAGATTCACTCAATAAACATTGAGCATTGCTATATAGCAGACATAATATTCAATGCAGGGGATACAAATACATTTTCTTCTTTAGATTTTTTTTTTTAATTTTTTTCAACTTTTTTTTATTTTTGGGACAGAGAGAGACAGAGCATGAACGGGGGAGGGGCAGAGAGAGAGGGAGACACAGAATCGGAAACAGGCTCCAGGCTCTGAGCCATCAGCCCAGAGCCCAACGCAGGGCCCGAACTCACGGACAGCGAGATCGTGACCTGGCTGAAGTCGGACGCTCAACCGACTGCGCCACCCAGGCGCCCCTCTTCTTTAGATTTTAAGACCATTTAGGCATAGAATTATTTTGAGAAGGAAGTACTCTCATTATTGAGACTATTTCTCATACGTGTATTTATTATAGAACGCCCCCCCCCAACCCCGCCTTTGGACAGGACTCACAGACAAATCAGAGTGTCACCATTTACCCTGTTGATCTAGGAGTGTAGAAAGCTTGATGGATTCATCAGGATAATGTGAAATTAGGCCAGAACAATTATCTAAATAAACTGGGAAATTGTTGATTATTCACAATAGATTCTTTGGCTGCCTAACATTTGAAAACCCTTCTGACTATGGGGATTTCCTCACTGTGTAAAACTTCAGGATCTTCCACTATAGGAATGGAAGGAGTCAGACACTATTTCTCCTCTCCCTCCAGCAACTGGCATGTAACTTGGACTATAACAGTCAGATGCTCTCACCTTGGACAAAAAGACAAGGACAATTGATACTACATTTCCGGAAGTAAGGCTGTGAGTACAATGATGGTTTTCTGGCCTGTACATAGTGATGGCGGCTGCACAGAATTGGAATGACCCATGGCCGGGCCAGGCTGTGTTTTTTGCTATCAAAGCTTCTTGACTCTGCCTCTTTTCGAAGACTGGTTCTTGTTCTTTTCAAGGATTCTGTGAGACTCAAATCAATTTTTGTGTAAGTTGCCTAAAGCTGATTTCTATTACTTACAACCAAAATCCTAACTGAAATACTATTATTCTTTCCTTTGACTAAGTACATGAAACAGATAATTCATGGTGCCTCTGCTCTGATCGGAAGCTGAGGAGTGTTGTCTTTCCTGTCACCTCAGGAGTGTCCACTTGACTGGCTGCAGAAGATGCTTTAGATTAACGGTGGAAGAAAGAAAAAAAAAGATAGACTAGGGATATTGGATGGTTCCTAAGACCTACCTTGATGTTTTCTACCATGCGTTCAGAGCAGTAATTTTCTATTCATGGCAGCTCTGATGACTTTGGGGCATAAACACGACTCTGCTCAAACATACACACATTCACACACCAGGAAAAGTCTCCAGGAAATATGCTATTTAGTTATTAATACATTTAAATCTTAAAGTATAATAAATAAAGACGAAAACTTAATTATACAAATTGATAGTCAGTGACAGCCATTAGTAGGCATGCAGACACCACATTTTAATTTTTAAAGCCTGAATCTTTACTCTGCCTATTCTACTTTATATAATAGAGGAATGCCAGAATATGAATTTTATTCCTCCAAGGCAGAAATTAGTCCCTTTTAAGAGTGGTAGGGTGAGTGAGCTGAGGGGCTCTTTACACAGCCTTCTCAGCCAACGGCTGTGTGAACCATTACATTCTCAAGAATTTTCCATAACTGACTTTTAAGAGAATATATCTTAAACCTTATCCACTACCCCATATGTTCTCAAGAGGCAGCATGTTGTGGGGGAACAGAGCTGAGTATGTATAACATAACCTCTGAGTACATATAACATATAACTTCTCTAAGTTCAGTTATTGACCTAACTCCTGGCAGATAAAGAGGTTTGTTTATCTATATCTAAGATCTAAGATGTAAATTGTGTGTATGAGAGAGGTGAGGGGGGAGATAGGGAGAATCTCAAGCAAGCTCTGTGCTATCAGATCCCACAAACTGTGAGGTCACGACCTAAGACAAAAATCAAGAGTTAGATGCTTAACTGACAGAGCTAAACAGGTGCCCCAGGGAAATGCCATTTTCCATTTTCAATTCTCACCACTCCCCATCATTAATGGGAAGGCTCCCTGGGCCACACTGCTCAGGTGAAAGCATAGATGAGGCTGGAACTGTACCATTTCAATCCTCCCTTATCCCAGGGAGTCTCCAAGGAAGCTCTAGGGCGTCCCTGAGCCCAGCTTGACCACCCAAGATGCAATGGAAAAGAAGGACAGGCAGATCAGTGTGGTCTGCACCCAAGATCTCCCACTGAAAAGCTGAATGAATTTGAGCAAGTTATTTGTGCTTTGTAAAGCCTTAGTTTCCTCAAATATAATTACACAGCCCTGTAAAGCCAGAGAGATTAACAATATTTTCTTTGTACTGCCTGGTGTTGCAAAGTGAGCAATCAATAATCAGTAACCAACATTATTGTAACCACTGATGTTACTATCATTACTATTGTCTTATCTGTCTTGAGGAACCAAGGGGATGCCTTGCGATAGGAATTTTTTTTTAATGTTTTTATTTTTGAGAGAGAGGGAGAGGAGGAGCAGAGAGAGAGGGGGAGAGAGGATCCAAAGCAAGCTCTGCGCTAACAGCAGAGAGCCCAATACGGGGCTCGAACTCATGAACCATGAGGTCACGACCTAAGCCAAAACCAAGAATTGGTTTCTTAACTAACTGAGCCCCCCAGACGCCCCTGGGATAGCAACTTTTTAGAACTGATCTGTGGATATGGACCTACATCACATGGAGAGGTTACATGGAAAAGGCTTCCAATTATCCTATCTTAGTATTTAACGGTGTGGAAACATTTCCAGAAGGGTTGAATAGACTTCAAATTGTATGCAGGGAGTGTATCCTGAAAGAATAATATGAGCCAGTGCTTCAGCTCAGCTCCAGAGACAAGTGTGAGCCACTGTGTGGTGTTACACAGGTTATCTTTGCTAATACAGACCTAGGGGAAATGAAGAGATTCTTTGAAAGTGTTTTATAGGAGAATTAAATGAGATAGCATTTAAGAGGCACTCAGAAGGGTTCTGGAGGAAGGCTACCTGAATGCAGTCTCCTTCTTCTCCCGAGGAACTCTAAACTGTTCACATCTTCAGCTCCAAGCAGATGCTGGAACCTACTGGCAAGTGGGTATAAATGAAGCCTTGAATTCTGCTGGGTCCTGAGAAAGAAACTGCAGGGGGCTTCCTCTCCTGTGGTCTGGGCAGACAATTGGTTAACAGCATTGAGCCTAAGGGTCAGAACTCCAGTTGGTGAACATAGACAAGATCTGTGTACAAATCTCTAGGGGAAGGCCAGTACCAATCTTATATTACTAGAAAAGTACAGTGGACCTTCCGAATGAACAAGGAGCAAAAGATGGAATGAACAGCAAATTAAATGAAACAGCGATAATTTTTTTAAAGAAATAAAGCAAACTGTGAGATAAAATAACCAATAACCTAAAAAGGAAGGCATACACTTAGTATATTAATTATATTATGTGTAAGTGAAAGATTTAAAGACAGAAACTGTCAGATTGTGTGAAAAACAAAACAAAAAGGACTTTTATATTGTTTATAAGTAACCTGCACAAAATAAAATAATAATAAAAATATTTTATAAGAAAGGAGACAAACAGGTAAAGGAATACCAGGCAAATGCAAACAAAAAGCAGGAACAGTGATATTAAAATCACTCAAAATGGGATTTAAGAATAAAGGCACTAAAAAGGTTAAAGAAGAACATTGTGTCATGGGGGTTTCAGCAGGAAAGGATTAAGAGAATGATATTTCAATAAATGATCAACAAGAATTTTCCAAAATTGATGAAAGACATGAAGCCACTTACTCAAGAATTGCTAGGAACCCTATAAGTAGTAAACCACATCATACCAAAACTGCTTAAAAACAAAGACAAGACAAAAGTGCTTAGCCAGACAGAGCCATATTTCAGCTATCTTAATATAGCAGAGATGTGATAGAAGCCAGAAGACAATGGAATATGTTTCACAAAAGAAAATAGTAAGAAATGGGAGGGGAGGGAAAATGAAGATGCAAAGTTCTAAGGTTGAAGCATTGCCAGGGAAGTGGGAAAAAGTCATCATTTTTATTATACTGAAATAAGTTTTCTCACTGGATATAAAAGGAAAAAACAAGTACATGCTGCTTACTAGGAAAATATTAGACCTAAGATTGAAAACACAAGGTAGGCCATACAAATGATCGGCCTTACAAGATCGGCCATACAAATACTTAAACAGTAGTGAGGAGATCCCCATCAGTGTAAGATGGTAAGAAAAGGGGCATTATTAAAGATGAAGAGAGACATTCCATAAGGACATATATAAATCTACCAGGATGTAGAACAATGCTAAATGTATATGAATCTATAATATTGTTAGGACAGACCACAGCCACCAACTTGGCTGGACCCCACTGACTAGGAATTTCAGATGGAAGCAGGGTCATGCGTAGGGTATACAACTTAACTGCTAGAGGTCTCTGGTTCTCTATCCCCCTAACATGAATTACTTTGACATCTGGGCAATGGCTAATGGTCACTATTATTCTGTTTGTATTTTTCAGACTAGTTAGAAACCTAGTGTGGAGGCTAAGAAACCCTGGTCCTGACTGATACTAGGTAGTAAAATTTTAAGTTGCAACCAGACCCTGTGATTTCTGGTGAAGAGGTTAAGGAGATTACACAAAGATATTACCCTTGCATTTAACCAACTTACACTCTGGGGATGGCCAACCTATAAAAGCAACTAAAACACAAGGTTATGATAAATGTCATTAGAAGGGAGGAGCAAAAGTATGCATGGCTTGGGATGCTAAGTGTCATAAAGAGAGTTACAAATAAAAGCAAAGCTCAAGTATAAGAAAATGAATTCAAAGTCTCTAATTCAAATGCAGAGTGAAAGAAACTCAAGATTTTACTTCACATCCGGTGCCAGAATTGCCACGAAGCTAAAATGCAATAACAAATCTCCATGGGTCCTATTAGTCAGGGCATCACACATCCTTGATCCTTGCGTTTAAGTATAGTTTGAGATCTATTTTTTAAATAATGGCTTAACAAAAGAAATATGCAGAAGATCAAATTGTAAAATGTGAAAATTTCTGTGAGACCCTCACTTCATGCCGCTTTCTGTGGGAACTGCCTTGCTTGGTGGAGGAGTCAGAGTTTTTCATTCTCTGCTGAGCCTTCAGGTGGCATCTCTTTGGAGGGGATGAAAACACAGAGCTCCCACTGCCTTCAAAGAAAGCATTGCCATGGTGAGTCATCTCAACAGAACAAAAACAATGCAGTTGAGACAAGCTGCAGATTCCCAAATAGCATCTTAGCAGCCCCTCCATGTAAACACTGCAGGGAAGAAATCTAAAGAAAGCACCAGAGAGTTCTGAAAATGACTGACACAATAATTATGCTACTTAGGGGTGCCTGGGTGGCTCAGTCAGTTAAGTATCCGACTTCGGCCCAGGTCATGATCTCATGGCTCGTGAGTTCCAGCCCCGTGTCAGGCTCTGTGCTGACAGCTCAGATCCTGGAGCCTGCTTGGGATTCTGTGTCTCCCTCTCCCTCTGACTCTGCCTGGCTCATGCTTGCATTCTCTCTCTCTCTCTGCCAAAAATAAATAAACTTAAAAAAAATAATAATGATCCTATTTAATTACCATAGTACCTGAAGTAAGCTAGGCCCAAAATGACCCCAATATCTCCCTTTTTCAGTCTATCCGAATATAAATCAAGCCAATGGCTCTCAGTTTAAGATACAGCTTTATATTCCCTGCACAAATGGCAAGCCAATTGAAAGTACTTGTTTACAGGGGCACCTGGGGGGTTCAGCTGGTTAAGCATCAGACTTCAGCTCAGGTCATAATCCCCACAGTTTGTGGGTTCAAGCCTCATGTAGGGCTCTGTGCTGACAGCCTGGAGCCTGCTTCAGATTCTGTGTCTCCTCCACTCATGCTCTGTCTCTCTCTCTCTCTCTCTCTCTCTCTCTCTCTGCCCCTTCCCCACTTGTGTTCTGTTTTTCTCTCTTAAAAATAAACACTTAAAAAATTAAAAAAAGAAAATATTTGTAGAAGTTATGTCCAGAATAAGATCAGAAAATAAAATTAAGTTCTTTTTAGTCTTTAAAAATCTTTTCAGCTTGCTTAGGGAATATTAAAATTTGGATGAAGAATCAAAACAAAACAAAGACTGTCAATGTTTACTGTGTATATCGGTGAGTCAATAGAGGGAAGAAGGGATTAAAAGTTAGCTTAGTTGGGGCACCTGGGTGACTCAGTCGGTTAAGCATCTGACTTCAGCTCAGGTCATGTGCTTGCGGTTTGTGGGTTCCAGCCCCAAGTCGGGCTCAGCTCTCTGTGCCGAGCCCGCTTCGGATCCTCTGTCTCCCTCTCTCTCTGCCACCCCACCCAGACTCTCACGTGCTCTATCTCTCAAAATAAATATTTTAAAAAATTAGCTTAGTTAACCAGGCAAAATATTTTCAGAACTATGAGTTCTGATGTGTATGTGCCCTGACAAATAAATTGAAGACATACTCTATGCCAGGCACTGACAATTACTAGGAGTACAACAATGAACAAAACAAAGTCCCTAATCTCAGGAAGCTTAACTTCTAGTTGAAAACACACAATAATTATATACTATAATATATAAAATTTTGGGGGAAGACCAATGCTTAAAGAAGGAATAAAGCAGGTAATAGAGATAGGGAGTGTTAGAGAGTGAGGGAATGGCTATTTTGTATGTAGGTGGTCAGAGAAGGCCACAGTGATAAGGTGATATTTAAGGAGAAACATGAGGAGGTGAGGGAACTAGCCAGCAGGCTACCTGGAAGACCAGCACAGGACCAGAAGTCCAACAGAGGGCACAATAAGTTGAAACAAGCTGGGATATGCTCAGCATGTTTAAGGAACAACAAGGAGGCCACTGTGGCTAGCCAGAGCAGACTGATAAAGGTGGTGAATAGTAAGGGGGTAAGAGATGATGTCAGAAAAGGAATGGGAGAGGGAACATCACAAAAAGTCTTCTTGTCTTGGCTCTTCTTTTGAATGAATCCTTTGGAGGATTTTGAATGGAAGAGTGGCATAACTTACATTATAAATGATCATCCTGGTTGCCCTATGGAAATCAGACAAAAGTGAGGTAACAGCTGAAGTTGGGAGACCAGGCATGTAGAAGGTTATTGCAACAATTCAGGCAAGGGGTAATGGTAGCTTAAGCCAGTACGATAATGTGTTATGGCCACTCCACAGAAACAGGATGCACCTCCATGCAAAATCTGGTTCATATGTCAAGACTGATGACCACACACACACACACACACACACACACCCCAAAAGGGCAGGAAAAGGTTTGTTGTTCATATAACATGGCTTTTTTGGAGAACAGGATAGACCTCCTAAGATGGCCCAAAAATGGCCTGGGAGAGCAGGAAAAGGAGTCACTTAAGGGTCTATGGTGCTTAGGAAGTGGGGCTCGATGGAGAGTTCCCACACATAGTTTCAACCTCCCACTGGTGTCTAAGACAGGAGCACCTGGTGCTTTCTCATCAGCTTTCCTGGATGTGGGGCAGAGGACAGGAGGGAAAACTGTAAGCAGGCCAACACCCAGAATGGAATCAGATTCTGTATCATACGATGGTAGAAATGGTAAAAAGTGATCAGATTCTAGAACTGTGTTTATGACCGAGGTGTTAATATTTACACCTGGAATGGGATTTGGGGTGTCAGAGTAAGAGAGAAGCTAGGGATAATTTCCTCTCTCACTATATTTTGGCAAATAAAAAACCTAAAAGATCTAAAATATCAATAATAAAGTTCTGTTACTTGCTCATGAGGTTTTCTTTCCCGCTTCTATATTGAAGGTTTTATTTAAATATAAAGACCATGTCCTTTACTTCTCTTTAATCCTCTTCAGCCTCCCCAACCATTTTCACTAGAAACTAGGACAGTGCTCTGCAAGCATGAGTGTTAAACAAAATGCTTACTAGTTGAAAAGATTTCCAATGATATAGTATTAGAGTATTATGTTGACTTAAAACTACATGCTACTTTGCTTATCACTCAAGTCAAACACTGACTTTAAATGACATTCTCTTAAATATCCTAAATGACAAAACTGGGATTTCATATCATTATTTATCACAGATATACTTAAATATCTGGGGTACAATAAAGAATCTCTTACTTACAACTTTTATTTCAAAAGTGACCTTTTATTATTTTATAGCTAATTAAGAAGGCAGCTGTGTTCTAATAAAAGTGTCCTAAAATAGGAACCTAGAATTCTGGGTTTTATTCCCATTTTTGCCATAAACCAAGGATATGTGTGGCCCTGGGTACAGGGGTTCTCTTTTCTGAATCTCATCAGCAAAATGAGGGAGCGGGATTCAATAATTCCCAGGATTATTCTTTCAGTGGCACTATGTTAGTACTGACAGAAAATGTGAAGGTTTTAAGAACACTGGAACGATAGCATGGATTCACACAATTAATTGGAACAAAACCCTTCACCTTTGTCTTGTCATGCACAAGTGAAATGGTTTTATGGTTGGAGAAATACAGAGGAAACATGTAGTCCCCAAGTTAAAATACTTTATGAGAACTATTTTTAATGTCTTTTCTAGGGGCGCCTTGGTGGCTCAGTCAGTTAAGTGTCTGACCACGGCTCAGGTCATGATCTCATGGTTCATGGGTTTGAGCCCCCATCAGGCTCTGTGCTGACAGCTCAGAGCCTGGAGGCTGCTTTGGATTCTCTCTCTCTCTCTCTCTCTCTCTCTCTCTCTCTGTTTCTGCCACTCCCCCACTGGTGCTCTGTCTCTTTCTCTCTCTCTCTCTCTCTCTCTCTCTCTCTCTCTCTCTCACCCCCACTCTCTCTGTTCCTCCCTCACTCACACTCTGTTGCTCTCTCAAAAATAGACATTAAAATTTTTTTAAATAATCAAAAAATGTCTTTTTTAAATGACCATGTATGTCTCTTATAGAAAATAAGAAAAATACTAAACAGTATTGAGAATATTAATGAAAATTAATAGAATGGATTTGGTTCTGCATTCCAATCTCTTGACATTCAGAAAGAAGGTCAGTAAAATATATGTTATTAAAATTTAACTTTCAAATACTTTACATACCTACAGTCAAGTGTTTTATAGGATACTCTTTTAAAACAAATATAAACTACCTAAAATCACATTGGCCCTGGATACTTTAAAACTGTAACTCAACCTTGTCTTTTTGACAACTTAAGATGCACTTTCAGAATTGATATAATCTGATTTAGAAAAACAGTTCTGTCTCAGAGACAGTACAGCTTATTCCCACCAAAATTACTGTCTTAAATGTTGCCAGTGGTGATTTTCTATAGCCAATGCTCTATGGAAGAATTTCAGCCTTCATTTCACTCAATGCCTGACAAATTTGGTGATTACTTTGATAATTCAGTTTCCAACTCAAGTCCCATCATGCCTTGTGTTATCGTTGTTTTTCATGGACCTGTCCGTGTTGCCACAGATAGCTTTTTGGAGACAGAGTCTGTGGCTGCTCATCCTTGTATGCCTAGAACCTTGCACAGTGCTTAGCACGTGAGAAGATTTCAGCAAATGTTTGCTGTACTAAATCAACGGGTTCTGTTCAAAATCAGTGATTGGAAACTGAACCAGCAAAATAAAATCTAGTCTTTTGCTATCATGTGGGCTAAGTGATTTCAATTTTGAGATTACAAACACTAAGTTGTGGGAACCTGGGTGGCTCAGTCGGTTGAGCATCTGATTTCGGCTCTGATTATGATCTCGTGGTTCACGAGTTCGAACCCTGTGTCAGGCTCTGTGCTGACAGCTCAGAGCCTGCAGACTGCTTTAGATTCTGTCTCCCTCTCTCTCTGCCCTTCCCCGTTTGCACTCTCTCTCTCAAAAATAAATAAACATTAAAAAATTGTTTAAAAAAAGAAACACTAAGTTGGGTTATAGAAGAGCTACTTCAATATTTACTAAAATGGAAAATATTTTTGCATAAGAGAGAAGACTGGGAAATTTATCAGCAAATGTGAACACAGAGATGGCATCTGTCTCATGGAAATAGGAAAGAATCAGTGAGGGCTGGAAGCCATATTAGAGACAGGTGAATATCAGTCTTGCACTGCAGCTATGGAAGAGTTTCTGTAGATTCATAAACCATTCTTAGAAAAAAAAGATAGTTTTCATGTATTTTACTGTTGTTTAATTTTATCTACCTTAGAAACACTGGTAATTCTTAAAAATTCCAACTTCAATTGTGTGGAAGACTAATAAAGTCAAGATTTTTTTTGGTTTGTTTTCTATTACTGGATCACAGTTTTATTTTTTTATTTTTAAATATTTATTTATTTATTAGAGAAAGAGAGAGAGAGCAAGCAGGGGAGGGGAAAAGAGTGGGGGACAGAGGATCCAAAGCGGGCTCTGCACTGACAGCAGCAATCCTGATGTGGGGCTCAAACTCATAAACTATGAGATCATGACCTGAGCCAAAGTGGGACGCTCAGCCAACTGAGCCACTCAGGTGCCCCTGGATCACAGTTTTAATGAACGAATAGCAGCAATGATGATGGAAGTGAGGGAATCCTAGCAGATAGATACAAGTCATGGAGTTAGACAAAATATTGCATGGAGATCCATGTCCCAGAGCTCCTCTCTATTCAAACCTTGAGAATTCCATGTTTGATTATAAGGATCAGCAAATGGGGCTTATAGAAACAAAATAAAATTTCTTCATATCAGAGCTTATCTTGATTTATGTAATCTACTTCTTATGGCTCTTACACCTTGATGGCCACCACCGATCATCAGCACTACCAACATTTCTGGGGCCAATCTTACCTTAGGTACAGGGATGTACACACTAGCCCAGTGCTCTGGGACTCAATTTTAAGTCACCTAATCAAAACCTGAATCTAAACGTGGCTGGGGATTTTGGTAACTTAGATTTTGGTCTTATCACTAAGACAGATTCCACTTGAGCACCCAGTTAATTATTAAGGGACTTGGAAAACCAAAGCTGTCCAACACTAGGCTTGGCATTCTGATGGAAGGTAACAGAGTCATTTCTAGAACATAATTCAAGGGAACAGCAGTAGACAAATATTAGCTCAAAGCAACACATAAGGCAAAAAATAGGGTCACAGAGTGGCCTACCCAGTTGGCAATGCATAGAGATAAGAATCATTGTGTTCAGAGATTTAGGCTGGTATGCAAAATTCCCGACTACTTGAGTTCATGCTTATTTCTAGACCCTAGATCCTTTTTTTTTTTCTTTAATATATCATTCTAGCCCCGAGGCAAGACAAGGCTCTGGAAGCTTCACCTTGATAAAAAGCAATAACTCCTTTAGACCTGTATTAGACTAATTCATTATTCAATAAATCTGTATCACCTATGTATTGAACTCCTTATATAATTATAAGTGATTGTCAGGCACTGTTGTAGGCAATGTGATAATAAAGCAGATCTCCACCTACAGGAGCAGTGGTTAAAGGGCTTACTGTGATCCCTGGTCCTTTGATGTGTGTGTGTTGAGTTGGTGGGGGGAAAGGGTGGACTTGAGTAGCAGTAGGCAATAATACTTCCTGTCCAAATGTCAATCAAGAAAACTCAATAGTATCTTCATGCCATTAACGAATCTTCTCATAAACACATTCCTATATGATGAGAAAACAGGTTTCTAAGATATCCACATGATGCTGGTCTAGAATCCCCTACTGTATAATGCTGTTGTTAATGTCATATTTTTTATTAGTCAAAGCTTAAAGAAACAGAAACACTTTGGAGTTTTTTAAAGCAGAAACTGACGTGAGTCAGAGAATTAGATGCTTACAGAATAGTTGGAAGTTATGTAAGTAGTTTCCTGTTTGTGCCTCCAGGAACAGTTTTAGAATAATAGGTCATCCCTGGAACTATGCCAGGAAAAAGGAACACCGTTAGTGCCTCTGAAACAGCCACAAAAGAACGGATGATGGACACTGAAACATTATCTGAGAAAAACTATGACAACAATCATGTTTGAGAAAAGAAATGGATAACAGGGGACAGAAAGATGGCTTCTACTTTACTTTTGCCTTCCAAATTTTCTGCAAGTGCATCTAAACAGTGGAATCAATTTGCAGCCAGAACCCTAGCTGCAAGAGAATCTAAGAGGGCAAAATGGAGGCTGCGTGATCCAATTCTTATATCCAACATACTATTTACCATTCAAGGTAAATCTAAGAAAGTGCACTCCTGGGTCTTCATCATACCTAATGCATCAGAAATTCCGGGCACAAACACTGACATGTTAGCAAACACCCTGAGTGATTCTCATGCTTAGGAACATTTGGGTGACATTAATTAGGATTATCAGGATGAGATCTTGGATACACAGTCATATTATGCAAATTAAGAAAATATTTTTTAAACAAGGGATTTTTAAAAGAAATGTTAAGCCACACTTATAATTTAATCTTATGAACATGACTGTACTCTGTCTGGATAAGAAAGTGAAATGCTTATCACTTTAGGTAATTGTTCATTTTGCAACGCCAAAAGGAAGAAAAAAAATTCTCTCAGTGTTTTGCTCTCTCTAGTTCCTTATGTAATGGGGACAAATATTGACTGTTTGGTGGCTGCATTTTATACAGGAGTTTGCCTAGTGTTCTCTCTGGGGATATTTCAAAGTAATGTCCCATGTAAACCTCAAAATTTATTCTTTTCTAGTTTGCAAGCACAGAACAGTTTAAGAGCAATTTCTCATTTAGGACAGAAAAAAAACGCACGTTCTTTCTTTATCTGAGCAATGAATTCCATTGAACAAATTATTGCATGTGGTTTCTGATGATTTATTGATTTAAATGTATTAAACTGCTCAATTAAAAAATAAGTGGGAATTTATAATTCAAAGTGAAACATCAAATCAACCTTGCATATAACCTTGCTCACAGTGCCTTAAACAATGTTGGCTGGATTAATGAAAGATGAATTCCCTGTGCTGATTTACTTTGCTAAAATAATGCATCTGTAGTCATTTCCTAAAGTGACTTAAGTATTTCCTAGAAGTACTCATGGTTTCTGAGGTTTCCTTAAATGTGAGTCTCAATCATATAATTAAGAGATTGTTTTAGTCATAGTAACACTGGCTGCTGTTAACAGACAACTCACAAATCTTGGTGGCTTACCACAGTAAAGGGTAATTTCTCATTCATGTCATGATCCAGTTGAGGGTTCAGTGGTAAGCCTTCCTCATTAGTGATTAGGAATTCCATCTCCTTGCATCTAATGACTCCACCATCTTCCAAAGCATGGTTAGAAAATATTTTCTGTAAAGGGCCAGACAGTAAATATTTTAAGATTTGCCAGTCAAGGGCAAAAATCAAAGCTATTATCTAGATATTTATGTAACACAAGAGAAAACAAATTTCACCAAATGTTACTTTGATGAAATTCAAAATAGTAACAAGTTCCTATGTACAGCTCTTTGTAAAACATGTCTACTGATGTAAAAAATGAAATTATTTTGTTGGGGGATATACTTTTGCTTCATGGAGGTTTAAAATTAGTTTCCTTATTATAATGTTGCAAAAGTTCATCAATTAATGCTGATATATAATGAGATGTTTTTCACATTTATCTTTTCACAAGGATAAGTTTTGCCAATATAGATATCAATCCATGAGTGTTTGATTTTAATTTACCATATTCTTCTCTTGAAAGGCATTTTCAGGATACTATTAGATTTTCTCTTGCCTTTTAACCTGTCATTACATTGCAGACTAATCACTTCTGATTGAAGGTTAGAAGGCAGCTCCTCAATTGAATGATTATATGGATTTTGAAATATGAAAATTTCTTTTGTACTTGCATTAAGAAACCAAAAAAACATTGTGGGAACAGTTGTTTGAGCTGGGAAAACATATCACTGAAAATTTCTATGGGATTGGAGATTTGGGGTTTTGTTTTAAATTTACAGCACAGACTGGGGCACCTAGGTGGCTCAGTTGAGTAAGCATCTGACTTAGGCTCAGGTCATGATCTCACGGTTTGTGGGTTCGAGCCCTGCGGTGGTCTCTGTGCTGACAGCTTAGAGCCTGGAGCCTGCTTCAGATTCTGTGTCTCCCTCTCTCTCTTACCTGCCCCTGCTCATGCTCAGTCTCTCTCTCTCAAAAATAAATAAACATTAAAATAATTAAATTTATAGCACAGGAAGTAAATAAAATAGTTCAACATCATTTGTGACTCAAAGAACATTAATTGTTATGGAAATGACCTCATGCAGTATGTTTTCCACATGTAAGTGCTATTTTGCCTTGAAATTTTAGGTTGAATTCACTAAACATTTTCAGTACTATGGAAAAAAAAAGTTGATTTCCAAAGTTATTCAGTATTTGATAACTGGCTGAGTACAGTTTTTTTCTTCAGAAAAATTTCCATTTTGACTCTGTTTTGACAATAAAATACTAACATTGCTAACCCATCAAACTGTTGTGGTAGGGCAAGTCAGGATATCCAGCTTCTGTTCTTAAAAAATTCCTGGAACTGATGATGGACAGAGCCATGAGATCAACTGAAGTACACTGTTGGCACTTGTGTTTCAATAGCACGACAGATTCATATATTTTCTGTAAAATCCCTGCTCATGAATAATAGAATGAAAAACCATAGGCTTTAAATACCTTATTTTTTCACTACTTTTGTGAATGTGTCCAACTAAGCCTTTCACTGGCCCGCACATATTTTGCCATCATCAGGTGTAATACGTCTTAGCAGATTCTACCTCAGGTTGTGCTGACTAAATGTTTCCTTAATGCCTCTGGAAATGTGTTCACCTGTAGTGGCTTCATTAAGATGATTCAGTAGCTTTAAACTTGGCATCAAATAAACAACTGAATAGTGTAGATAACATTTACTCATCAAGAACTAAGATAAACTACTTAAAATTATTTGCCTTGTTTTTTACAATCAACTAGCAATGTTGTTTCCCAATATCCTCCACAATTTGAACTATTCTCATCAGAAGAGTAAGAGTTTTGAATTCATTTTCTCTAGATACATTCCTTCAGCTTCTCCAACACAATTTAGTTAACTACATCAGTAAGTACCTTTCTTTGCTTGGCCAGCAAATAGGCCCCTGGGAAACTTACTTAGGTTACAGCCTCATTGTTTTTTTGTTTGTTTTGCTTTTGGGAAGAAAGTCTATGTTGTGAAAAGACATTTTGTTTTAAATTTTCTTAACTTCCTGGATATTGCTTTCCTGTCAGTTGGAAATATTTAATTGTCTGGTAATATTTATTATCTGGTATTATCAATACATATTGCATTAGTTTCCTTTTGCTGTTATAACAAAATACCACAAACTCAGTGATTTAACACAACACAAATTTAGTATCCTACATATCTGGAGGCTAGAAAGCTAAACAGAATCCTCCTGAACTAAAATCAAGGTGCTGAGGGGGCTGTGTTCCTTCTGGAAGATGTAGGGGACAACCTGTTTCCCTGCCTTTCCTAGCCTCTGCAGGATTCCTGAATTCCTAAGTTCATGGTCCCCAGCCAGCAATCTTATCACTCCAACTTCCGTTTCCATCATCCATTTCTTACTCTATCTTTGGCTGTCCTGCTTCCTGTTTTATAAGGACCACTGTGATAACATCAGGACCTCTAGGTAATAATGGTCCCAATGTCTTCCTGGAATGGTAAGATTCCAAACCGAACAGCTGGAACTGCAGGCCTGCTGTTACAGGATTTTAAACGAAACAGTTTAAAACATCTCTTATGTTGCTAGTATAAAGGGCCATTTTATGTCATGTTGGCATAAACCTTTTTATAAAAGGGGAAGTATTGCTAATGGTGTTTCAATATTGGTGCTGATACAAAGTAAGTTATTGCTTTGCACTAGGTGGTTTGGCCACTGAAAGAATACTGTATTGCCAGGGAAACAATCTTATTTCTTTAGACAACAAATTTATGTTTTACCAAGTTCTTCGCTTCTGTTCATTGATTTCTAATTGCGTTTATGGTTCAGGCTGGGAATTGAGAAGTTATTTGTAGTAGGATAAGTAAACCTCACCATATTATATAAAATGCACTGAGCTCAACTGCTGTATTAAAAAAAAAGAAGCACTTTAAATCCCTCTTTATAAACACTAAAGTAAAAAAAAAAATATGCCTTTCTGGGTTGTAAACATGTGGTAGTAATAGAATATTATACAGTCAGTGTTAAGTAAAAGCCAAAACTGCAACATACAGAAAATAGAATTTGGTTAATTTGTGGGCTCATGTTTATTTTTGTCTTTAACACTTCTACAAACAAAATTCCTGGAACAGACTAGTATATTCTGTTAAAAGACTTACAGTGACCCATTTTGCTTACACTGTTGCATCACCAGGGACTCATACTGAGCCCATGACCTGCTGGTGTGTGTATATATTTACAAAAACAAAAACAAAAAAAAAAAAAACATTCATTGGGATACAAGGTAGCAGTCACAAACTGAAGACTGCAGCTTGTTGAGGTGCTATACCCTGAGTCCCAAAGTTGGTTCCAGTGGGTCTTAGTGCTTTTGTGACAGGATTTATTCAGACCATTCTTCATTTGATGTAACAAAATGCCATTAACCCAAATATTTGTAAATAAAGTTCTAGTGTATCTAGATTAAATATTTAAAATCTCTCTCCATCTCAAGACCCTTAATTTCACAGCATCCATAAAAACCTTTCTGATATGTAAGGACACATTCACAGGTTTGAGGAATGAAGATGTGGACGTCTTTGGGAGAGGGGGGTATTATTTTGTTAGACCCCAGCTAGAAGGTTATGGTACAAAAAACACAATGCTTTGCCATCTAATTTGATAATAAAATAATCCATACTCCATTTGGCCTTAAAAGTGCACCATGTGAAGTTCACTTTTCTCATTTTCTGTGTTGACTTAATGAGTATACAGTAAGAGTAAAAAACTAAAATGCCACAGTACAATGATATGCACAGCCTTCCAAATACTATCCAGTTATAACTGCATCACTGTGGCATATAGTGTACTGAGTCATCAGGGTGCAGCAATAAGAGGGCCAAACACACATGGCCTCTGTTGCAACCACTCAACTGAGCTACTGAAATGCAAAAGCAGGTACAGCTAATATATAAATGAGTGTGGATGTGTTCCAATAAAATTTATTTATGACATTGCGATTCAAATTTTATATAGTTTTGAATGCTGTGAAATATTCTTCTGCTTTTTTAATAACTGTAAAATGTACAGCCATTTTAGTTGCTGGCTTGCACAAAAGTAGGCAGTGAGCCAAATTTGGCCTGTGGGCTATGGTTTCCTAACTTTCTTCTAAGGTCTCAGATTCCTCTACTGCAGGAGGTTGTGTGAGGTGTGCCTGGTGCTAGACTACCTTATTTCTGCCCACATTCTATTAGCTAGAACTCATTTACCTGGCTATATCTAACCAGGCTGGGAAATACAGTTCTTCTGTGTGTTCAAGACAAGGGAACGTGGATATTGGTGAACATTTTTCTACCATAGCCTGCTCTTTCCAGTAACCAAGTTTTTATTTTATCCTTTTTCCACATAGAGCTTATATTTACTTCTAAACTCCAGTTCAAAATCTGGAGTCTCGGGCAATGCATGTCCTTTAACCTGTGATATATATTTCCTCAGAGTTCTTCATAGTTCTGTGACCTATGAACTTAGTATCTGTCCCTGACATCCATCATAACAAACAGTTCCACCTGGAAAGAGTAAAAAGGGAAATTCAGCAATTATTGGTCAGAGCTAATCCAGCTATACAAATATTGTGAAGGTTCCCAACCTGGAGAACAGAAGAACCTTGATTCTTCCCCAGGTCAGCTCTCTGTAAGGACCTCTTGCACATTATTCTCCATGGCCTCTTGACTCTACCCGTTGTAAGGCTCTTCCTCAGCTCGTATCCTCCTTGGCACAGCTGAAGTGTGTTGTGACTTCCTTGGGGATACAGAGTTTTGACAGTCCACTGTCTTTCTAAAGATTATTTTAATGCCTTCTAATTACAAGCGCCCTTGGAGCACCCTCATGGGTTTATGTGCCATGCAATTTCCTCATGAACAAAACTTCAAATTTGTTTGCTTTCAATAAGTACCATGTGCCTGGAACCACATCCAAAGATGCTTTCCAGACACTGATCTCAAATCAGCTTGATTTTATTGTCTAATTCCTCCACTTGTTTTTTTCTTAATTTAATGGTGGCTAAAATGGCTATGAATGTGATGTTAGCCGAAAGACTTAATCCCTTTGTTCAACAGAGGTTTTTGGTCACTCAAAGCCTTTCTCAATAACATCACTTACTGTTTGGGACCTAGAGGATGCAGACATTTCCAACCCTTTAATGGCCCACATTTTTAGATTTTTTTCTATTCTCTCTCATTTCTGCTTGCAAAGTGGATAACTCTCCTAGGCTCATTTCTTTCTTATAATACCCTGACAAATGCAGACGATACTGGTGAGGGTACACTAACTACTGCTAATACTACTCTACTAACACTGCTTTCTATCCTGTTTCACTAGTGCTACCTATCAATAAGCACATGGTCTGCCTACCAAATTATTGCTGGCAACAGATTTTTGCAGATGTCTTTTCACAGCATAACACCTTCCTGATTTTCAGTCTCCTGACCACCTTCCTACTGATAAGCCATAGTCTTTAATTCCACTGGAAAATGTAGGCATTATTAGGCTAAGTGCTGCAGCAGACAACTTAAAATCTCAGTGGCTTAAAACAATTACGTTTTATTTCTCATTCATGCCATAATCTGCTTTGGTATTCAGTCAGCAGCTAGCTATCTAAGCAGCCATTTAGACTCTACTCCTTGGGAGAAGATTTGAATGAAAAATTTAAGGCTCCAAACCTAAACATTCTGAGAAAATACTACAAGAGACGACTCAGGAATTTAGGTATAAGAGAGGAATTTAAACAATTCAGGAATATGTAAACCAAAAATTAGATCCACAAGAGGAACAAGAGTCACTAGATGGCAAGTTCCAGAGAACTGGGTCAAAGCTCTTAAACTATCTCATCAGATCCTCCTGTGGCTAGGATTGATCAAGAAAGTCCAATCCACAGATTGCCATATATTGTCCACAGCTGTACAATCCAGAAGGTGGCAGAGAGAGGAAACCAGGTGGATGTCACTTCGTCCCTCCCAAGAGCAGCACAGCACGAATTGACCAGGCCCCAGGGAGGGAGAATGCCTACTTTAAAAGTGGGAGCTGTCACTCTTTCCTTGCATTGTTCATCATGTTGACTATAACCCTGGGAGTTGGTTTAAAAGTTAGGAATACCTTTTCAATTCCTTTTGTTTTGTTTTGGAACTCACAAACGCATTTATATCAGGATTAGCTGTGTATTCGGTTCTATGCTGAACTTTCTTTGGTTTTATTTATTGTGCCGAGTCACTAGTCTCAGTGACTACCTACCTGGTCTCCTCGACAACCTTGCATGTTAGATATTAGTATCAATAAGAACTCACCATGTGTACCCATAGGTGTGGTCACCTTTCTCTCTCCCGGACTGGTCAGACCACAGAGGGACATTCATGGCCAATGAAACAGCTCTTCTGGCTCAGCAGAGGGGCCCCCGCCCCTCCTCCCTCCCTTGGTGGCAAGTGGAGGGGCGGTGGGGGTAGGCAGACCCTGGCAGGACCTGGCCCTCCTGTCTCTGATGCAGGGGCCACTCTCGCTTACCTCTTGGCTGTGGCTGTGAGTGGCCCTCCCTGTGGTGGGGAAGGCCCTGCTGCCACCCCACGGCTTGTGGCCGAGGCAGTGGCAGCGTGTGGCCCCTGGCCCTCCGTGGTGCCGCTGCAGCGTTCCAGGTCGCCCTTCGGTGCTGCTTCCTTTTCCAAGGGCCTCCTAGGTCACCGCTGGCGGTGGAGTGTAGGCGGAGCGGGTGGAGCTGGTAAGACGGGCACACGTGTCCCCTTTGCGGGGCAGGCCGTGCTTTACCCGGTGGTCTGCACGCTGGGGTGTGAGCGTTTGGTGTGGGTGAGCCGGTGACGGCGCGCTGGGCCACCTGCGGCCCACCGCTTTGTCCGTGTGGGCGCCTCGGCTCTCTTACTTGCTCTTACCGGAAATGCTTGGTCGTCTCACCAACACGCATGCGCCCTGCCAGACTTTAAGTAGCGCAGCGAGCCGCAGGAGCCTGCGGGGCGTGGACCTCCAGTCCTGCAGCTTGCGCTCGGCGTGCCTCGTGTTCGCGGGCCTCAAGCCCGCTCCCCAAAACCTGGTCTCTGATCGTCTTTGTAGATGATTGGAGGGGTCGTCGCCACGGTGAGAAAGCATTTGCTAGTCATGGGAGAGGGGCCTACCTTGGGGGTACCGGACCGCCCAACTGCTGCCCTTCTTCCCAGGCTAGTGGCCACCCCCTTGGCTATGGTTGTGTGTGGGCAGAACCCCTCTCCTTCGCAGGAGGGGTCCGCTGGCCCTGGAAGTGAGCCTGAAAGATGGGCCTGAAAGGGAGAAATAAGTAAGAAAAAGAAGAACTCACTGTGTGAGTTCTTAGGATATATCCCCATTTTGGGGAAGCCTGGGTGGTCCTCACTTCCACTGAGGTCAGGATCTCATTTAGGGAGTTGGACCCCCACATGGGGATCCGTGCTGGCAGTGTGGAGCCTACTTGGGATTCTCTCTCTTTCCCTCTCTCTGCTCCTCCTCGCTCTTGTGCTGTATCTTTCTCTCTTTTAAGATAAAGCAATAAAACTTAAGAAAAAAAAAAAAAAAGGATGTATACTCATTTTTAAGAAAGTGTGCCTCACAAAATTTAGTTATTAAATGATAAAGCAGGGATATGAGCTCAGGTCCAACACAGTCTTGGTTTATCTTTTTTTTTTTTTTTTTTTTTACAACTTTCAGATCTTTCAGAATATTTCAGAGAATTTTGGATAACTGGTCTTAATACCCCTCTAATAACCACAAGACACAGATAACTTTAAGGACAGAGACTAAAAAACAGATGCCTGCAAAGGCTGGCACTTTGGGTAAAGGCTTGGGGCCCAATGTTGTCCAGCTAGATGGAGAACGGCCCGCTAGAGGACAGTGGGAAGGAGTGGCCCTAAATAGACAATATTTTCTTAGAGTTTTATATAAAGATATGTATCTTTCATTTGCTACAAAGGAGGTGAATTCTGATGCTATTCCTGTTTTAGACTTTATGAAATCTAAATCTATTCCTCTCCTACAGTTTTGGTGGGTAGAAATCAGGTTGCTTTGCAGTCTTTCCCAAACTTGTTTGAACTGACGCCTCACGTTTCTTTGCAGGGCTTTGGCTGAAGAAGCACTCATGAGACCTCCCTCTGATACAGCTATCCAGAGGAGCTAGGACAAGACTAGATTTCCCAGAACCCTGGTTAGCTAGATTTGCACCTGCCTCCAAAGGAGGCTCTGAAGGAAAATTTATGTGCTTGAAAAATAATGTATGCAATGGGTTCTGGAAGAGAAATGCAGGGAGTATGGCATATATTCACTAATGGGAAAGGATTGACTCATTTGGGGATCGGAATAAATGAATATCTCTTGGGAAGAAAATTCAACAGGCTAATTGGTAGCAAACTAGTGGTATTAGGCTGCTGTTAGTGGCTTTTTGTAAAACCAAAAAAAAAAAAAATGCTGAAGCTCTTCTACCAGCCTCTTTGGAGAATAATAATATTAAGAAAAATAGGTAATACTTATTGCATACTTACATTATGTTAAACACTGTACTAAGTAGTCATGAATAAGCATGAAATCTTCACAAAAGCTTTATAAGGTAGGCAATACAGTTAACTCCATTTTATAAGAGAGCATACTTATGCTTCTAGGATGATAAAAGATATCTGAGTTGGCCTCCCTGGGTTCTTAAGTGGCAACTATATGCACCCCCAGGGATTAAGGAAAATATACTCACTTTCCTCTAAATGTCAAATAAGGAAAGAAAATCCTAGATGCTGGATTTGGTTGGCTCTTTTATGCCTGGCGAATCTGTTTCTGGAGACTTAAGGTCTTAACATGTTCAGCAGTAAGACATTTGTAGATCTTTAGAAAGGCAGAGGCTTTTCTGTGGATATGGACCCTCAATTTTAATTGGTTTATGGTGAACAAGAAGAATGTTTGGGGGCTGAGGGAAGAAGGGGGCAAACTTGACTGGGGTGAGCAGCATGGCTACATGTAGATTTAGAGTTTTGCAAATGTGGGTCTCCTTCAGTCTGGATTTCCTAAAATGCTTTCAGGATTTTGATCATGAATTTCTTCGATGTTTACATATAAGAAATAGAAAAATAAGTCTGTTTGGGGCAACAAAATTTGCAATGCCCAATAGGCCATGTGCATTACTATCGGAGGTTTCCCATGGTATCTATAACTTAGAGCAGAAGTTGACAAACTATGGCCAGTGGGCCAAAAGTGGCCTGCCATTGATTTCTGCCAGTGCAATTTTATTGGGACACATCTATGTTCATTCATTTTGTATTACGCTGTAGAACATATGCTCTGTATTTATATATTAGGTCTACAACAGCAGACTTGAGTAGTTGCAACAGAGAATGTGTGCCTAAAATATTTATTTTCTGCCCATTAGGTGGGGGTTTGGATTCAAACCCACTTTTAGTCGACTCTCCAGACCCCAAGTGAGCTAAAACTTCTTTTCTCTTCTTTAGTCTAAGGCCTGAGTTAGAAGCCAGCTTTAGGCAGAATGGGGTCCAAGATGGAGAAACAGGAACCTCCTGAATTCATCTCTTTCCATGGGCACAACAAATCTTCAGCTAAACACAGAGCAACTCCTTCTAAAAGAAACCCAGAAAAGAGCTGAGCAAATCCTACACCTGCATCACCCACATTGAAACAGCTGGGAAAGGCTGAGACACACTTACTAAACCCCACCCGTGGCAGTACCATACAATTGAGAGGGAACTCCCAACTCCCAGCTCCTCCCCAAGGAGCACATCAAGCACCCCAACTTTTAAGACTCCCACCTGAGGGATGGGTCCCCCAAACACCTAACTTTAATGGACATAATGGCTTATGTCTTTTAAAACACACAAGACTATAACAAACAAAGAAATACTTCTCAAGAGGACTCACTAAGGCTGTATCCCCAAAGCTTATAGCAGAGGGAGCAGGCACAAGTTGTCCTTCTCTCAGTCCTTCCCAAAAGAGGCCTATCTGCATTTGTTAGAAGTTGTTGCTTCAGGGTCATGCTTCGAATTTAACAGGTACCTAGGGGCTGACTGCAGTCCTCCCCTGAGACAGGAAAAAAGCAGTAGCTATCACCCCTGCTCTGTCCCTTGAGCTCACCCCTAAATTGTCCATGTGTCCCTGGAAGGAGCTTGCATACATGTCTGGAACCCAGCATTTGTGGCTGCCACCCAGGGAAAGATGCCTAGATCACCTGGCTCTGAAAGCCAATGGGAATGACGTTCATGTGCCCCACAGGACTGCAGCAAACAAAGAAACAGGTCTTTTTTTTCTTAAGTTTATTTATTTATTTTGAGAGATAGAACACAACTGGGAAAGGGCAGAGAGAGAGGGAGAGAGTCCCAAGCAGGCTCAAACATGGGGCTCAAACCCACAAACCGTGAGATCATGACCTGAGCTGAAATCAAGGGTTGGATGTTTAACCAACTGAGTCACCCAGGTGCCCCAAGAAACAGGTCTTAACCAGCTGTCTTCCCAGGGCTCAGCAGAGAGGAAGCAGACAGAAATGCCCTTCTCCCATTCTTTCCCTGAAAGAGGACTGTTTGTATACTTTAAAAGCTTCTTAGAGAGTCAGGCTTCTAATTTAACATTCATCCAAAGGATGACTATGATCCTCCCCAGAGGCCAGGGAAGTCTGTGAACACCTTCTATGTCTGTCCCCTACCCTAATCCTGAGGACCACTCCAAGTTGCCAGTATCTCCCTGGAAGGAGCTTATACACTTGTCTGGTGCTCAGCTTTTGCAGCTACCATTCAAGTGACAGGCTCCTGGATTGCCTAGCTCTGATAGCCAAAATGGCTTGCATTCATATGTCTCACAAAACTGTAGCAAAGAAAGACACAGTTAATAACAGATTTAGGAGCACCCAACCTCCCCAAAAGGAAAACTTCAGGAAGCAGATGGCTTCACTGGTGATTTCTACCAAATATGCAAAAAATTAATGTCAATCCTTCTCAAAAAATCTTGCAAAAAATAGAAGAGGAAGGAATGCTTCTCAACTCATGTTATGAGGCCAGCACTATCCTAACACAAGGATGGTGCAGAAAAGAAAATTACAGGCTAATATCCCTGATGAACATAGATACAAAAATACTCAACACAGTATTAGAAAATCAAATTCAACAGTACATTAAAAGGACCCATACACCATGATCAGGTAGGATTTTTTTTCCAGGGAAGCAAAGGATGATTCAACATACACAAATTAATCAATGTGACACCCCACCTTAATAAAAGAAGGATAAAATTCACATGATATGACAAAATTCAACATCCATCCATAATAAGATTTTTCAACAAACCGGATACAGAAGGAATGTATCTCAATGTAATAAAGACCATATAGGACAAGCCCACAGCTAACGTCATACTTAATGATGAAAAGCTGAAAACTTTTCCTCTGGATCAGGAACTAAACACAAGTGGTGTCCATCCTTGCCACTTTTATTCAACATAGTATTGGAGGGCCTAGTGAGAGCAATCAGGCAAAAAAGAAATCAAAGATATCTAAATTGGAAAGGAAAAAGTAAAATTGTTTTTGTCGGCAGATGAAACTTTAAACTCCAAGGACTCTACCAAAAAAATGTTAGAACTAAGACATGAATTCAGTAACATTGCAGGATACAAAATCAATATACAAAAATCAATTCTGTTTCTATACACTAACAATGAGCCATCAGAGTAATTAAAAAATAATATCACTTACAATTGCATCAAAAAGAAAATACCTAGGAATATATTTAGCCAAGGAGATGAAAGACTTGTACACTGAAAACTCTAAGATGTTAATGAAAGAAATTGAAGAACATGCTTATAAATGGAAAGGTATTCCATGCTCATGGATTGGAAAAATTAACATTGTTAAAGTGTCCATACTACCCAAAGCAATGTACAGATTCAATGCAATTCCTATGAAAATTCCTCTGGCATTTTTTACAGAAATAGAACAAACAATTCTAAAATGATATGGAACCACAAAAACCCACAAATAGCCAAAGCAATCTTGAGAAAGAATTGGAAGCATCACACTTCCTGATTTCAAAATATATTTTAAAGCTATAGTAACCCAAATAGTATAGTATAGGCATAAAAACAGACATGTAGATTAATGGAATAGAAAACAGAGCCCAGGAATAAACCCATGCATATATGGTCAGTTAATTTATGACAAAGGAGCCAAGAATATACAATGAGGAAAGGATAGTCTCTTCAATAAATGGGACTGATAAACCTGGACAGCCACATGCAAAAGAATGAAACTGGACCCTATCTTATACCATACACAAAAAATTAACTCAAAATGCAGTATGGTCTTATATTTAAACCCAGAAACTGTAAAGCTCCTAGAAAAAAACATAGGGGGTAAGCGCCTTGACATTGGTCTTGGCAATGACTTTTGAATTTGACATCAATGGCAAAGGCTGTAGTTTGACTCATCAAACTAAAAAACTTCTCCATAGCAAAGGAAACGATTAAGAAAGAAAAGGCAACCTACGGAATGGGAGGAAATATTTGTACATCATGTATCTGATAAAGTGTTAATATCCAAATTCTATAAAGAACTCACACAACTCAATAGCAAAGAACACAAAAATTCTGATTAGAAATGAATAGAAGAAAAATAAGGTAAAAACAGAGAGGGAGGCAAACCATAAGAGACTCTTGAAGACAGAGAACAAACTGAAGGTTGCTGGAGAGGAGGTATGTGGCAGATGAGTAAATGGGTGATGGGCATTAAGGAGGGCACTTGTTGGGATGAGCACTAGGTGTCATATGTAAATGATGGGTTCTACCTGGAAAGCAATACTACACTGTATGTTAAGTAACTTGAATTTAAATAATAAATTTTATTTTTTTTTAATTTTTTTTAACGTTTATTTATTTTGGGGACAGAGAGAGACAGAGCATGAACGGGGGAGGGGCAGAGAGAGAGGGAGACACAGAATCGGAAGCAGACTACATGCTCTGAGCCATCAGCCCAGAGCCCGACGCAGGCTGGAACTCACGGACCGCGAGATCGTGACCTGAGCTGAAGTCGGACGCTTAACCAACTGAGCCACCCAGGCGCCCCCTAAATAAATAAATTTTAAACAATGACATTTTTCCAAGAAAGAACCAAATAGACATTTTTCTAAGGAAGACATACAAATGGCTAACAAGTATATGAAAAGGCACTCAATATCACAAGTCATCAGGGAAGTACAAATCAAAACCACACTAAGATATTATTCGCACCTGTTGAAATGACTATTACCAAAAATATAGGAGATATTGGTAAGGATGTGGAGAAAAAGGAATTCTTGAGCACTGCTGGTGGGAAAGGTAAATTGGTGCAACCACTATGGAAAATAATATGGTGGTTACTTAAAAAAATTAAAAATAAAGCTACCATATGATCCAGCAAACCCATTTCTGTGTATATATCCAAAAGAAATGAAAACAGAAGATGGGGCGCTTGGGTGGCTCAGTTGGTTAAGCATCTGACTTCAACTCAGGTCAAGATCTCATGGTTCATTGGTTCAAGCCCCATGTGGGGCTCTGTGCTGACCACTCAGAGCCTAGAGCCTGCTTCAGATTCTGTGTCTCCCTCTCTCTCTGCCCCTCCCTCACTCACACTGTGTCTCTGTCTCTTAAACAATAATAAACATTTAAAAAATTAAAAAAAAGAAATGAAAACGGAAGAGATACCTGCACTCCCATGTTCATTGCATCATAATAACCAGGATATGGAACAGTCTATGTGTCTGTCAATGGATGAATGGATAGAGAAGATATTATATCTGTATCTATCTATACAGGTGTCTGTATAGATAGATAGATAGATAGATAGATAGATAGATACAGATATATATATCCTCCAATATTGTTCAGCCATTAGAAAGGCAATCCTGACATATGTGACAACACAAATGGGCCTTGAGGGCATTATGCTAAGTGAAATAAGCCAGATAAGGAAAGATAAATATGCATGGTACCATATGTGGAATCTAAAATAAAAAATGTCAAACTCTTAGACAGTAGAAAAGTGGTTGCCATGGCTTGGGAGTAGGGGGAAATAGGGAGAGGTAGGTAAAAGGGTACAGACTTTCAGCTATAAGATGAATAAGGTCTGAGGATCTAATGTATAACATGGTGACCATACTTGGTGATACTATAATGTGTAATTGAAATTTACTAAGAGATTAGGACTTTAAATGTTGTCACCAAATATATATTTTATTATTAATACATTAATATATATTATTTTATATTACTGTAATAATGAGTGTATAATTAACCAAATGGTAGGAATCCTTTCACTATGTGTGTGTGTGTGTGTATCAAATCATACTGATGTATACTTCAATATATTACAATTTTATTTGTCAATTATACCTCAATAAAGCTGAAAAAATTCTAGAGCATAAAAAATATTAATAGAGATTCTATTCTAAACCAGCCACTACACTGTGTGGAAGTTAAAAGATGAGTGAAACATGAATCCTGCCTTCAGGTACATTCAGTAGGATGAACAAGGTAACATAAGTGCAAGGCAATCAGGAGGTGGAGGAGGAGGAGAATATCTTACTGGAAATGGATCAAGAGGATAAGGATTTAGCATCTTACCTAAATTTTTGCAGAAAAATGTGGTTTATTAAGAAGAGTAAGTGAAAGCTATTCTACACAATGGAAATAAAGCATATAAAAGGAAGACTATTTTTCAAAAAAGGAAGGGGCGCCTGGGTGGCTCAGTCAGTTGAGAACCCTACTTCGGCTCAGGCCATGATCTCACAGTTTGTGGGTTCGAGCTCCACATCAGGCACTCTGTTGTCAGCACAGAGCCCGCTTTGGATCCTCTGTCTGCCTCTGTCTCCGTTCCTCCCTTACTCAAGTTCTCTGTCTCTTTCAAACATAAACGTTCAAAATTTTTTAAAAAGGAGAAGCTGCCAGCTAAGAGGGTTCCACATACTTTGTTGCTTCCATGCTTAGTCCCTTTCCTATGATCCTGTCCTGGTACTATAACAAGCAGCAAAACACAGTCTAAGGCTTGGAGTGGACCTGCTGACGTAGTCCTTTTCCCCTCAGGATAATGACAAAGTGATGTTACCAAACAGAATAATCGCATGGAGAGTGACTTTTTAAAAAAGTAATGTTTAAAAAATACATAAAGTAATACATAAACAAAACAGTTCATATTTGATAAACATCAAAAAAGAAGCAGTTTTCCTTAAAGAAAAAAAAGAAGGTAAAACAAAACTCTGGGTTGGTTAACCTATGTGACCAACAGAATAAAAACTGATGTTCAGAAAACATAGGTTAAATGTGTCAATTGCAATAATTCTGTCTTTCTTGTTAATCGCCACTCAGTGAAGTGTGCTACTGTGTCCTGCTTTATGTCAAGTAAGAATTTAACCAAAGTGATACAATTCTGTTTCTATTGGCTCGGTTTTGCAGTTGAAATGATTCAAATTACTAAAAATCAAGCTGTTTTATTCAGAGCAAGGCAAAGTTGTCTTCCTTTGGCATATCATTTAGAACGATGAGATGATGCACGAAGTCCTGCACTGAGAAATGTATTTACTATAGTTGAAAAGCCCAAATTACTAGAAAAATTCAATTTGAAGTAGAACATACATGCTAGCGGATTCTTTATGGAATAGTAATATACCACCAAATAGAATCCGATTTTACACAGCACTGAATATGCTATTAGAAAGATGATTTTTTAAACACATTTGGGAGAATACAATTTGACTATAAATGTTCTCTTAGTTAGCATTTTAAAGTTTTTATGAATTTCAAATATATCAGAAGACATCACTTGGTGAATTGGGAGAAAGTTGTTATTATTCTTTGTAAGATAAAATCCAGTGAAGGAGTCCCAGTTTATATTCTCAGCTTCTTAACCAAGCATGTCTTTGGCTAAAGACATTTCTCCTGAAATGTGGTGCTTGGTTTTGGGCATGACACATATACAGGCACTATGAACAACTGGAGAACATTTAGAAGAGAACAGCTCAAATCCTTTCTGAGCACAGACTGAGTGACCTGGAGAAATGTAATACCGGAAGTAGAGGGTTTTAGAAGAATATTTGAAGAGGAGCTTGTAAGTATGGCCCAATGAGTAGATCTAGGACCAATGTGACATAAGTGAAGTTGCAATTTACAGAAGATAGATTTCAAATGATGTTCAGAAGAACTCAAATAGAGAATTTCAAAAATGGAATGTGTGGTTTCTGCAGGTGGTGAGTGTCCCATTTCTGGATGTGTTCAAGGAGCTAATTGTATTATAGTAATCTGACTTTGAAGAAATACAAGAGGTTATTAAAGCAACCATCTATGATACATATTAAAAATCTTTATAATAAAATTAAAATGGGGTGCCTGGGTGGGTCAGTTAGTTAAGCATCCATCTCTTGACTTTGGCTCAAGTCATGATGGCATAGTTCATGAGTTTGAGCCCCGCATCAGGCTCTGCTGTGACAGATAAGCCTGCTTGGGATTCTCTGTCTGTCCGTCTCTCTGCCCCTCCTCTGCTCACATTTTCTCTCTCACTATCTTCAAATAAACTTAAAAAAATTAAAAATAAAAATAAATAAAGTAAAAATAATATACGGAGGAAGACATTGGCAAAACTATGTCAAAAGATCTCTAACAGTTAAACACAACTACCCAATTCTGACTTATAAGAAAAACATCAAAGCAGAAAAGTTATATGAAGAAAGAACATAAGGAAAAAAATGACAATACCTCCATAAATTTAACCTCACAGTTATTTAAAGAAATTCAAATTAAAACAGTAATATACCATTTTACGTCTATAAAAAATAGTGGAGGACTAAAATTAAATTGGTAATATACAACAATATTTTAAAAAGAATCCTAAACTTTGCCAGTGGCATTGTTCATTGGTACAGATTTCAGACAAGCAATAAAACAAGCCAAACCACGTCCTTAAAATTGTTCATAACTTGCTTCATTAAATCTCTTCTTGATAATATAGTCCAAAGATAACTTACATGATATGAATTGTAGCAGCATTCATAATAAGAAAAAAGTTAGAAGGAAATAAACTACATTTCCAACAGATCAATGAAACATTTACAGGCCATTAAAATTTTATGAACATTTAATAACATAAAAATTGTTTACAATAAAATGCTATGCAAAAGGTAAAAATAAAAATGATACCATGACAGCAACAATGTAAAATATGTAATCATGTGAGCCAAGAACAAATAATCAAAATAGTGGTGAGATCATGGTCATGTTTTTTTCTTTTACTATTTGTGTTAAAGGAGAAATATTATATTTATTTACTTAAATTATTAGAAATAGAAACCTTTTAGGCATGATTACCATATATAATTGTCTAAAGCCTTACTTGCACAAATCTTGTGACTTCCATACATATCGGTCAAAAACTAACTGGCTTCCTTTGGGGAATAGAAATGTAATTTGTGAATTCATTTACCTGAATGTCAGCAATAGGCAACATTATTTGAAATATTTGAAATGTACAGAATAAAATGTTAAACAAATATTACCAACACAATTACATATCCTGTATACTCGGCACTTCTCTGCCACCTCTCGGAAGCAGCCACTATCCTAATTTGATGTCTGTCATTTCCATGCACTTTGAAATAATTACACTTGCATAAATATATTAAGACATAATACAAAGTTTTGCACATTTTAAAACTTTATATAAACACTGTAATATATGTGTATTTTTTGCATCTTGATTTTTTTCCTAAACATCGTTTCTGAGATTCATCCATGTTACTATATGTAGTTCTTATTCATTTTCATGTTCTAGAAAATTCCAAAATATAAGCATACCACAGTTTATCAGTGATCCTATGGATTGACATTTGAGTAGTTTCTAGAATTTCATTATTACAAATAATGCTACTATGAGTATCCTTTACATGTCTTCTTGTATATGTGTACGAAAATTTCTATAGATTAGTGCCATTCCAATGGAACTTTCTGTAATGATAGAACTACCATTGTGCTGTCCAATACAGTAGATAAGCCAATAGTCACAGTTGCTCAGGCAACTGAGGAACTGAATTTTAATTTAATTTAATTCAATTCAATTAATTTAAATTTAAATAGCCACAAATGACTAGTGGCTACTGTTTTGGACAGTGCGGGTGTTGATCATGTACGTAAGAGTACACACTGGGGCATGAGGGGTGCATATCCTCAACTTCACGTATTGCAAAACTGCCCTCCAAAGTGGTTTGGAGTTTGTGTAATGTATAATACCACTACTGCTGTGTAAGAGCTCCTGTTGTTTCACATTCTCACCAAAAATTGGTGTTATCCTGCTTTCAAACTTTATTAATTTTTAGTTCAATTTTGCCATTATGGTTTTAATATAAACCTACCTGCATACTGGGGAGCCCAAGAAAATTTTCACATTTAGTAGTCATTTTGGGGTTTCTTTTCTTGTGAAATACCTGTGTATGTCTTTTGTTCACTTTTCTTTGGATACTTTGCACTTTTCTTCTTCCTTTTTTAATGTTTATTTATTTTTGAGAGAGAGAGACAGAGACAGACTGTGAGTTGGGGAGGGGCAGAGAAAAAGGGAAACACAGAATCCGAAGCAGGCTCCAGACTGGGAGCTGTCAGCACAGAGCCCAGTGTGGAGATCGAACTCACAGAACCATGCGATCATGACCTAAGCCAAAGTTGGACTCAACCAACTAAACGACCCAGGCACCGCTGCAGTTTTCTTCTTTTTAGGAGTGAGTGTATGTGTGTGTGTATATGTTCTGGTTACCAATCGTTTGTGGTTATATATAACGCCAATATTTTTTCAAGCCTCTGCCTGGTCTTTTCATCAATTTCATATAGTAGAATTTAACCATAATTTTATGATATATTCCTTTTGAGTCTCTTTTAAAATATTCTGAGGTTGGGGCACCTGGGTGGCTCAGTTGGTTAAGCGTTCGACTTCGGCTCAGGTCATGATCTCGCGGTCCGTGAGTTCGAGCCCTGCGTCGGGCTCTGTGCTGACAGCTCAGAGCCTTGGAGCCTGTTTCAGATTCTGTGTCTCCCTCTTTCTCTGGCCCTCCCCCGTTCATACTCTGTCTCTCTCTGTCTCAAAAATAAAATAAACATTAAAAAAAATTTTAATAAAATATTCTGAGGTCAAAAAGCATTCTCCTAAAATTTCTTCATAAGTTTGTGTTACTTTTTATATTTAGGTCTTTAATCTATGTGGAGTTAATTTGTGTGAAATAAGGACATGTTTTTGTTTTTCCACAACCGATTTCCACAGGCCCACCTCTTCAATGTAACCTCTGTCACATATCAAGTATCCATATGTTTGGGATGTTTTCTGAGATCTTAACGCTATTATATACATCGATCTCTCATCTGTCTTGTTTATTTCTATAGCAATACTCTTAATTTCTACAGCTTTATACCATCTTGGTATGTTGTAGGACAAGTCTCTCCTGCCCTCAATGTTTATTTATTTTGAGAGAAAGTGGGGGGGAGGGGCAGAGAGGAAGAAAGAGAAGAGAGAATCCCCAGCAGGCTTCATTCACACTGTCAGTGCAGAGCCCGATGTGGAGCCCATCTGATGAACAGTGACGTCATGACCTGGGCTGATATTGAGAGTGGGAAGGGTAACTGGCTGAATCACTCAGGTGCCCCCTCAGATATAATTCTTTACAGTATTCTTGGCCATTTGTTTTTCTATGATAGTTTAGGATCACCTTAAAGAACTATTGTTAAACATAAATTTTTTTCTTATTAGAACTACTGGGGAGGGGCGCCTGAGTGGCTCAGTCGGTTAAGTATCTGACTTTTGGTTTAGGTTAGGTCATGATCTCATGACCTCATGTGAGTTTGAGCCCCACATTGGGCTCTGTGCTGGCAGCGAGGAGCCTGCCTGGGATTTCTCTCTCTCCCTCTCTCTGCCCCCTTCCTGACTCACGCTGTCTCTGTGTCTCTCAAAATAAATAAATAAACTTAAAAAAAAAAAAAAAGAACTACTGGGGAGAATTGATCTTTTAAAGATATTTAATCTTCCTATCTATATTTTTATTTAGTTGGATCTTCTTTAATGTTACATTCCATTGGTTCTCACTTCTCACCCTTGTTGTTACCAACCTAGATCAAATCATTATCATCTTGTCCGGTATTCTGCAGTATGAATACATCTTCTGCTTCCACACTTACCACATCTCACCCTTCCTGCAACTCCCCTGTCTATTCTCCATGTAGGAGCAAATGTGATCCTTTTAATGGTCAGCCCAGTTATGTTACAGTTATGATCAAAAGCCTCTTATGACTCCCATCTCACTAAAAAGAAAACTCAAATCACTAACCTTGACCTGGGAAGACCTATGTGATATGGTCACCAGCTACTCCTCCAATCACATCTTCTTTATGTCTCAGCTGTCTTGTTCCTCTTAAGACACATAAGAGCATGGTCCCATCTCAGACCTGTTCACACATTTTTCTCTCTCTAATTCTCTCCCTCCAGAAACACAGATGACTCACCCCCTCACTTCATTCAGGTATTTGCTCCAATGTCACTTTACCAAGAAGAGTACTTCCTGCACACCCTATCTAAACTATCGCTCCTGTCCATATCACAACCTCAATCCAGCTTATTTTTTCTTCCTAGCATTCATCCCCACCTGACATAGCATGTTTGTATTTGTTAATTTTCTTTCCTCCCCCTTAGAATGTGAACTCCATAAGAAGGCAATACATCCATCCATCCACGAATGCTTGTGTTCTGTACATACTTTATTCACTGTGGTACCTGGATACTCCCACTCTGCAGTACACCGACTCTGCTGCTGTGAAATTGGCTCATAGAGTAGGCTTTTCGTACAGTGCCAGTGTCTGATATGTGGTGGGGCCTCCAAAAATATTTGTTCAGTGTGGTTTTATATTTTCTCCATAAGGCCATGCATCTCTTTTGGTAGATTTATTCCTGGATTCTTTATATATATTTTTAGAAAATTCTATTTTCTATTTTTCTTTTTTCTCTATTTATAGCTAGGTATTTCTAAAAGAGAAAGAAAATTACGCAAAATTAAATTTGGTATCATTTCTACTTCTACATATAGTCATACTCTTATTCCAGAGTGTTTTTTAAAGCACCTAACAGTGGAGATAAATGAGAGAGCATGTTTTAAATGCAATAATTTGGTGGTGATGGTGACACGTTATGCCATTTGTCATTCAAAATAAAGAATTTCAGTATTTGCCAAGTAAACAATCACTACAAACAACGATTTCATCCCGGTACAAAGACCAAAGGTTTGGAGGAAGTTGCCATGGTCTCCTGGTAAATACAAGGTATATATAGGAAATTGCAGCTCAGAGTATTTTATTCAAAACTCCTCCAATGGTTCTCTTCTTTGTCAATTTATTTCATCACAGATCCAGGGCCACTATAGCTCAAGGCACGCCTGCCCTTCTACCTGCAGGTCTATTAAGTAAGGGCAATTACTCTGCAAAGAGCTGACAATTCCTTTATGGAAGATATTGAATTCTAGGGCAGAAAACAGTGCATCAATAATGAAAGGTCAGTAAGAACACAATGAGCCAACTTCACAGCAACAAAGGGAGTGCAGAGGGTGAGTGTCCAGGTACCTCCATGAATAAAGTGTGTACAGACCATAAGCATTCACTTATGTATCCTTTTGGCAGGAATCTCTCTGAGATCAATTTACTATTGTACCACTAACACTCTACATTTGAAAAAATGAAAACAAAATGTCTTGTTCTAAAAAAAAGTTGGTCTCATCGATGTTTGAGCGCTAGATCAACAGGACTGTGGCCATGCACAGGTCTCTGGAACCTGCTGACCTTCAGAGGAACTCCAAACTGTTCAGCAACATGGAGCTTTGATAGATGAGCTAATGCTTAGTGAACTGAAGCTGATTTTTTATTTAGCACATATAATCGCAGCTTTGTTCAAATGAGTAACTTCTGCTACTCTTATACTCAAGAGTATTGATTGCTTTTTTACAGCTTTGATATACCATTCATTTTTTTAAAGGCAATTATAGAGTGTTTCAACTTTGGCTATGGATAACCAAGTTAGTTGAAAGAGTTCCATGATATTGTGGTATAATTGAACAAACCCGTGACACTCTTTACCCCCATATAGGACAGAGGAAAAAAGCAATATGGCAGTCTTTCGAAAAGGGAGATAAATGATATGGATCGCCATACATTACCAAAGAATCACATTTAAATATTCTTGTGCTTTTCTTTTCAGAAAAGGGAAACTATAAGAAATGTAAAAAACATGGATTGTCACCAAGAGATGCTTTTAAAAGAACCAAGTACCCCCAGATTAAATTCATGCTTCTTAGCTCTCACTTTCCCATAATGTTGGTATAATTCAACTATGGCATTTTGCCAATTATCTCCAGAGTAAGAAATAGGGCATTAACCACCTCTTTTTCAAAGAAAAAAGTTCTTAAGAAGCAATTGATTACTGCTTGTCGGGGTAAACAGTATTTCTCCAGGGATCTATTTTTTACAGTATAAACCTTGAAGGGAAAAAATTCAATCTGAACACATTCATTGTTTTAATAGTCTTTGGGAGAACATAATCTTATTTTTTCCCTCTTTTCAGTGTTATAAGAATTTTCTTTCATTTAGCAGTCTATAGAAACCAGGCTTCTGCAAAACCACCAAAATGCTCAGAGCCCTACAAAGGTTTATAACAAATTGGGAATATGCAATTCCAGTCTTGCTTCTTTTTCCTCTTTCGAAAGCCATAAAATATCCAAATGGTGAATATATGAGTATATGGATGAAGATGGTGTGTGTATGCACATACATACACACATCTCCATGCACACACTGTTTTTTAGTCTCCTCATTAATGCAAATAAATATATTTTTTCAGGAAGATTTAATATGAAATCCAAAATGTATATAAGGAAAAACTCACATGGAAATATCTTCAAATTAATACCTTCTTGGAGAGTAAGTTGCTATTTACCGTAGTAAATAACAGCAGAAAAAAAAAAAAACCTGTTCTCTGCTGAAATTTTAAATTAAATATAAAAGGCAGCAGAAAAAATAATTTATGATAAATCCAGGGAATATAGAGAGATACTTGAATTCACACATTCAATAAATATTACACATGCCTAAGTATTAAGACATTTATAAATTATCCTTCAGCTCAGCTAGTATAAGAATGTTTCCTTAGCAATGGTGAAGGGATAGTGAAAAGCCACTTTAACCATTTCCGTAGTTTGTGGTGGTCATATCCTGGCCATTTCCATTTTCTACTTTAAAGAAAAAAAGTCTCTATGCAGCTAAAATTTAATTTGATAATTTTGTATTTGTTTTTCACCCTAATGCAAAACATATGAATAGGGCGATATTGGATTATGTATCTTTTATTGGGTCATTAATCTGTTTACTTTTTTCCTCCTGAGATTCTCTAGTATATCAACAAATTTAACATGTAATGTCATAGTCCCTCCTAACATTGGGATTCCTTAATTTTTTTATATCAAAATGTGAAGGCCCAATTCTTCAAGACATTCCCAATCCTTATATACTCCCTTCCTTAGATGTATCAGTCAGATCCCTGGCAGAAAACAGATGGCACACACAAGCTGCCTAATTAAAGAGAGTTTAACAAAGGGACCATTCATAAAGATGTGACAGGAAATAGGGAAATCAACAAGAAATAGGGCAGGTACCTCCTGAGAACAAAACAGCCAGGGTTCTTACTAAGCTAGAAGAAGCAAAGAGAAGAAGTTATTAGAACCTGGAAAGGGTAGCTAGTCAGAGGGGGCCATGTGTCAGGAGACGGAGCCTTCAGTGAGGTGATACTGCTAATCGTGGTAGTGATCTGGCAGGAAGGGAGCCAGCAGAATAAAACCCCCAAGTTTACCTCTTTCTGAGATCCTGCCAGAGGTCCCCATTGGTGAAATCAGACCAGAACCCAGAGCACAAGGGAACCCATTAATATGGTCTACATAGATCAGCTCCCAGGAAACAGAGAGGGTAGGAAAGGTGATCGAGAGCATCTAGAGAGGCAGAATGAAGGTATCTGTCACATCCTCCACTTAGACATTTAATTTAGTGAAAATCACCTTTCAATTTGGAGATAGCATGTGGGAGTTTTTCATCAGAACTAGGAAGCAACTTGTATGTTGAAGCATCTGTGGGAAAAACGAACACATTAAACAAGACACTCAGACATGTTATAAGGTAAGAGAAATATTTATTTAATTTTGCACAAGAACGAGCTTATACTGAACAAATCCAACCAAATAATATTAAGTGCAGTAAAACAAGGAAATAGGGATGACTTTTCCTGTTAGAAAATATTAAGTAACCATGCCTGTGCATTATTTTTATCATTACAATAACTTGTTTCAGATTTCTTTTCGGAGTGTATACTGTACATAACACGTTATAGCTTCTTTGCTTTGCTTCTGAAAATATAATTCATTCACTGCCTTACATTTTATTTTATTTTATTTTTTGCAGTGAGGAACCTAACTGATTCGTGAAGATGCTGATCTAGAGAAAAATTTTCTGCACCAGTGAAGCTAGAGGCTTTCAAAGCTCTGATGGTCTCAGGCTTTATATCCAGGGGTCATGATGTCGTGCTGTGTCTTCCACACCCATTCTTCCACCACAGTGATGTCAGACACAGTAGAAGCAGAATTCTAGTCTCGTTTTGCCCCAAGAATTTTCCTTTAGTGATTTTCTCAAGCTTCACAAATTTCATAATTGAATGTTCACTCAGCTATTAACAAAGCTGCACTTAGCTGCCCACAAATCATCCACTTTAAGTTTTAACTTTTTTTTTTTTTGGTCTTTTTAATGAAAGAACATTCTTTAAACAGAAATCTCCCGTGAGACAGTTAACTTCACAGTTCCTGAAGGCACTGTGGATCCACTGAGCAACAGATGTGGCCATTCTAGAGAAGAAAAAAAAAAAAGGAAAGAAAAGGATGATATAAGCTGTTAAGCCATTAGTAAATACTCATACTTAATGATTGGTACACATAAATCTAACTGGGGTTTACTTATTATTTATGCACTCCTTAAGGTTCAATAGCCCAGTCACTTCTCATGTCTCTATTATTGTAGAACCAATTATTCCCAGTCATTTGTGGCAAATCATAGACTAGCTTTATTTACCTCATGGCATCTTAGATTACATTTGTTCTCTAATTTATTCATTCACAAAATATGTATTGAATATATTGAGCCCTAGGTATATTGAATACGCAGACATGGTCACTATCTTCACGGAGCAGGGCTTACAGTTTTTTAGAGGGAAAAAAAAAATAAATACCAAGTAAACATATAATCAAAAATTGTGAAAACTGCTAGAAAAGAAATAAATTAGGTGGTGTCATGAGATTGACTTAGATTAGGTGGCCAGGGTAGACTTCTCTGTAGAAGTGATATTTAAACCAAGACCTCAAGGCAGTGTGGAAGGGTAGGCCAAAAGCACAGGGAAGCACAGAATAAGTAAAGGCTTTAAAGTGAAAAGAGTTTTGTTCAGTTAAGAAGCTGAAAAAAGGTCTGGGTGAGAATCTTGAGTTAGTGAAGAAAACAGTGTAGAGATAAAGCAGGAAAAATAGCAGGGAAAGGCCAGAGATGCATAATTAATTTGTATAATAAAATACCAAAATAATACAGTGCATTACAAAAAAGAAAAAATATCTCACTCTTTTAATTCTTTGTACACTCTTACTTTCTTCAGCCAGCTAACTAATAATAATGATAATGTTAATATTATTATAATCATTAGATGATAACATCCTTCTACTTCTTGAGTGCATACTCTGTGTCAGCCACTTTGCCAGGCACTTTAAATACATTATCTGATTTCAACCTCACACCATTCCCAATGGGTCACTATTAATAGTCACACTTTCTAGATTCAGAAACTGAAGATCAGAAAGCTTAAATATCATGTCCAAAATCACACAGCTAGTGAATCGTATAGCTGGGATTAAAGTTCAGGTTAGTCTGACTCCAAAATCCATCCTCTATTTCGTATTTCCTCTCAGATAAATGACTTTAGATTATTTAAAAATGTATTATACTTTAATATGATAAAATCAAAAGTGTCTGTTTTATAAGATAAAACTTAGAAAAGATTTTGATACTTTAAACTTTGTTGAAGCACACCAAATGAGGAAAAAACTAGTCTATTTCCAAGAACAGTATTATCAATTTAAGCTAATCCTCTTCTGTTCTTAATTTTTATTGAGCAGAGTTCTTATTCTGACAGAGGAAATCTCAATATCTTTTGCATCTCTAGTGGCATTTTAAAGCTTCGTTATCCTGCTCATAACCATTGCACGATCTTTTCCAGTCCAGTGACCCAATGAAATGAGGGATATACCAGTTCCTGAGAGTGTTAGTTCCTCAAATTGTATGGCTTTTGAGGGAATTTCTGGAGCTTTCTACCAAAGAGTATGTGAAGCTGGCATTAGAACCCTGTGGGTGGAAAAATCATTATTATGGTTCCCATGAGTATATTTGAGGAAGGACTGTATATTTTCCAAAATCTTCCAGGAATGTTTTTCTTATTCCATATCAATAGTTTCTGTTATAACAAGATAAATGCTCCACAAATCATATACCACTGGAAGCTCCTCAATTAGGGAAACATAGTTCATACATGAATGAGTAATAAAATATCCCACTGGAGTTCTAGTTGCTTATATATAAAACTAACCTTCAACAGATAACTATAAAGGATCTGGACAAAATATAAAAAATAACAATTTGAAAGCAATAGATAGTGACCAAAAACAGGCAGACAGTGGAGAGGTTTCAATCTGTGAAAGAAGGGAAATGTATTGTGTGAGATTTATTTTTACTTGGCATTTCCCCTTACGGCACTCTGTGGTCTGTGCAGCTTAGGCTAACAATAACTCAAGCAGAAAGACACAATCTGATAGGCCCCAGACACCAGAGGACAACTTTTAGGGCTGCCAGAGGGGTTGTAAATTCAGAGGAAAATATCTAGAAAGGAGGAAGTGAATCAGCATATAAACTCTCCTCAACTTCAAAGTCTTTGAATTACAGAAGAGACTAAAGAAATAATCAGTTGCAGCTTGAAGGCTGGAAGATCCAAGGGAGAGATTCCAAATGCTGCTTCCTGTGGGTAGCAGTATTTAAAATTTGTGTCCTCCAAAGTTAGGAAGGATTGATAAAAAAAATTCACGTTTTTCACTGAAAGCCCAAAAAGGCCATGATTGGGAGTAAAACAAGGTCTCAAGATTAAGACTTACCCTAGACCTATTGGTAAACCTGGAATAGACCCATGTAACCAATGTCAAATGAAGCTTTCATAAGTGCAAGGTGATTGGCCAGTAATTTGCAACCTGCTAGAACAAACATAGTCTTTAGGGAAAGCTAACAGAACATAAGGTCTATACCATATATCATCCATAATATCTAATAAATCATAACAAGTATTGGATATGTGAAGAAAAATAAGAAAAGGTAACTCAATCCAGAGAAAAAGCAGTGAATAGAAATAACTAAAAAATAATCCAGATGGAGTAATTAGCAGACAAAGACTATAAAGTATCCATTTTAAATATGTTTGAGGTAAAAAAAATAGATGGTAAATCTCAGCAGATAAAGAAAACTATAAATAGAATTGAATGGAAATTTTGGAGTGAAAGTACAATATTTGAAATGAAAAATTGTTTGGACCGGTTTAACAGCAGATTAGACATGGCAGAAGCAATAGTCAGTAAATTTGAAACAAAAAATAAAAATTATCCAATTGTAAAACAAAGAGAAGAAAGACTGATATAAAAATAAAGCTTCAGTGACCTTCAGAAGAATAGTATTGAGCAATATAACGTATGAGTAATCACAGTCCCAGAAAAATAGGAGGGAGGAGAGAAAATATTTGAAGATACTTGAAGAAATAATGGTCAAAATTTTCTTAATTTGATGGAAAAAAAACATCAACTTAGATACTCAAAAAGCCCAACAAACACCAAAGAGAATAAACATATACACAAAAATCACACCTAAGTACATCGTAGTCAAACTTCTCAAAAAGAAAGAATTGTGAAAGGAAACAGGGGGAAAAGACATATTTTATACATATTTTAGACAAAAATACAAATGACAGTTGAATCCTCACTATGAAAACAATAGAGTATCACCTTTAAAATGCTGGGAACAAATCTGTGAATCCTGAATGCTATATTTAATAAAAATATCTTTCAAAAATAAAGATATTTAAAGATAAATGTAAGTTGAGGGAATCTGTTACCAATAGATCTGCAATATGAAAAATGCTAAAGGAAAGTAAAGCTGAAGGGAAGTGACACCAGATGGAGACTCAAACATGTGAGAAGAAATGAAGAACACTAGAAATGGCAGATATATGGATAAATATGAAATGTGGCATTTCTTTTCCCCTAAATTTCCTTAAAAGATATTTGACTGATTAAAGCAAATATAATACCATGGAATTTTATGGTTTATAGTTTACATGGCTATAAAATATATGATTATTATAGCTCAAAGGCTAAGGGAGATGGAATTCTACTATGCTGAAGTTCTTATGTTTTATGTGACGTAGTATAATAGTAAATCTTATTATGCTGTAATAAGTTAATGGTATATAATGTGATCTCTAAACCAACAACTAAAATAATAATATAAAAACTTATAGTTAAAAATCCAAAAGAAAAATTCAATTTAAATAATATAAAAATAAAAAGAAGGAAGAAATGGAGGGGTGAGAATGTAAACAATAGGACAAAAATAAAACAAATGGCAAAATGGTAGCCCTACATCCACCAATACCAAATATGACACTAAATGTAAACAGACCGAACACTTCATTTAAAAGACAGAGATTGTCATACTGGATAACAAAATAAGGACTAAGTACACATTAACTATAAGAGATGCAGTTTAAATATAAAACCATAGGTAGGTTTAAAGTAGATGGATCCAAATAAAATGAATACTTGAAAAAATTGACTTCAAGTCTAGAAGCCTTGCTAGAGAAAAGGAGTGCGTTACATAATGATAAAATGGTTAATTCACCAGAAGACATAAAAGAGTACATTCTGTGTGATTCCTTTTATATGAAATTTTTATAAGGCAAAATAAATATATTATAATGAAATTAAATGGTGTTTGCTATGGTAAGTAGGTGGTGCCTGGAAGGGAATAAAAAGGTACTCACTAGAGTGTTGGAAATATTCTATATTTTGATTTATAAGACTCATCAAATTATACACATAATAGCTATGCATTTCACTATAATAAATATTACCTTGATAAAAACTAAAATCAAAGGTGATCCACTGAAATTTAGTCTGATTAGGAATAGTAACAACCTACTATTATAATGAATTATAAAAACTAGTTATTTTTACGTAGTATACAGTAAATTTCCTTAACACCCTGTTTTTTTAAAAAAAAAATGTTTATTTACTGGGGCACTTGGGTGGCTCGGTTAAGTGATCAACTTTGGCTCACTGTCCTGGGTTCAAGTCCCACATCGGGCTCTGTGCTGTCATAACACATAACAACCTGCTTCAGATTCTGTGTCTCCCTCTCTGTCTGCCCCTCCTCCACTCATGCTCTGTCTCTCTCTCTCTCTCAAAAAACAAATAAATATTTAAAAATATTTTTAAAAAATAAAAAATAAATTTATTTATTTATTTATTTTGAGAGAGAGAGTGCAGGAAGGGCAGAGAAAGATGGAGACACAGAATCCCAAGCAGGCTGCGCACCATCAATGCAGAGCTGAAGGCAGGGTTCAGTATGATGAACTGTGAGATCATAACCTAAGCCAAAATCAAGAGCTGCACACTCAACCACCTGAGCCATGCAGGTGCCCCTTCTTAACACCCTGTTATTTCCGGTTATATTTATTCTGTATTTTTAAAAAGTTATAAAAAAGTCATTGTCACTATTTTTGTGCTAAACCCAAAATATCAAGATTAGAAGACAGTTGGCTTTTAATTTTCAGTAATATATTCATATATCACATATGTATAGTATATTTTAATATTATTTATTTCAATATATTTAGTTTTTATTCATTTATTAATCATTTACTGTATAATTAATATATTAATCTGCTTAAAAATTATATTGATTATAGATATATGTATATAGAGTAATTAACATATTTAAAAATCCCATTACCATCAATAATTTAGTATATCTTCATAGAATTAATTTTCATACTTTTATTTTCAACATTCTTGCAATTAAACTGTATATTATATATTTTAGCTTAGTTTTTATTTTAAGCAGTACTTCAATGGCTGAATATAATTATATAATTATATATATTACATAATTACAATATAATATGATCTATTGAATCATATAGAGTTACTAGAACTTATTTAACTGTTTTTCTGTTTTTGGACACCTTGGTTTCTTCCTTGATTTTATATGACAAATAATTTTGAGGTGAAAATTGTCATGCACATAGCATCTTCCATATTTTAGATTGCTTCTTTAGGTTATATTCTTAGACCTGGGATTAATAGGACAAAAGATGTTTGAGTTGGGATGGAGAATAGGCAAAGAGGTGTATGTGTAGCTGTTGACATGTATTTTTCAATGTCACTAAAAATAAGAACTATAATTCCAGTTATGGCTCTGTCAGCATTGGAAATTATTGTGAATTTTTTTTTACTGTAGTATGTGAAAATAATAACTCATTATGTTAGTTTACATTAGAATTTTAATAATTTAAAGGTTGTATAATCTCTTTTTTAATAGCTGCATTTTTAGTGAATTGTTTATTTATTCTTTGCTTATTTATTTATGGGAAATAAATGCTTTTTCTTGTTAATTTTTACATGTTTTTAATTTAACAAAGAAATCATATGTTCTGGAAGACTATTTTTCCAGTCTCTAGTTGTGACTTCGTAATTTGCTAATTTTATTTGTCTACAGATGCTCTAAATTTCCCTTGAGGTATATTTTATCACTTTTATGTTAGAAAAGGCATCTCCCTTCCAGAATTTTGATTAATATTTTATTACATTTTCTTTTTATTTTTAATATCTAACATATCTTCCATGTAGAATTGATTTTGGCATATGATATTCCAATATATATATAGAATAATCCTTTCTTCCTCTATTGATTTGCAAATCTCTCCTGATCATACATGAAAATCTTCATTTTAACGTTCTCATTTATGGGGCATTTGTTTCCATGGATAGATCTAGTTATCTATTCTAATATTAGTACAGAGGTCCACTTTCAAAACTTTAAGTCTGCTGTTTCTGATAATGATTAGGAAGTTAGGACCTTCATCCTTATAAAACTCTAATTTTCTTCATACCTCAATTATTTCAGTATTACATCTAGAGTCTCCCCAGGAATTAAAAGTAGCTACCTGGTTTCCAGTTTCTAAGTGGTCTATTTGGTAATTATTTACTAAAGGAAATTACCCTCTAACTCTTCCTCCCTTCCTATTTATTTCTCAACTGGACACATCTCTCTTTATTGTTTGAAGCTCAAAGCTTACTCTGGCCCATCAAAGGATTCATGGTCTCTCTTAGATTTAGGAAAAGCAACCTTAGTAATTCATTTTTGACTCAAGACTTTAACTTCTGAATGGAGGAACTTCTTTCTTTCTTTCTTTCTTTCTTTCTTTCTTTCTTTCTTTCTTTCTTCCTTCCTTCCTTCCTTCCTTCCTTCCTTCCTTCCTTCCTTCCTTTCTTTCTTTCTTTCCTAAGCAAATTAAAACTGAAGACATCTTTAATAAAAAGACATCTTTAAAAAATTCCCCTCTGTCAACTCCTAACTCTTCAGTTCTTATCTTCAATGTCATTTGCTAAGGAGAGAACTGGTACACATGTTGTACAGTCTTTTAGCACAGTGCACGTCTCCTTCAGAGTATCCATCACAGTTTAGAATGTCACCTTTATCTGTTTCATAACTTGAGTACTATCTATTTACTCTACCACCACCAATAATAGCTAACACTGAATGTTTACTCTGTGTATGAAATGTGTAGGAAACATTTTTTTATGGATCTTTTCAATTCTTATAGTAACCATCCCAAGTAGGTACTAAAATTATCCCTATTAATATTCTCATTTTTCAGGTGAGCAAACTGAACCACAGAGAAATTAATGAACATCCCTTGAAGTCACATTGCTAGTGTGGTTGACCAGGCTTTGAATCCAGGTAGCCTTACTCTAGACGCTGCATTCTTCACCTCTAGACCAGTGCTGTCCAGCAGAACATCCTGTGATGACAGAAATGTTTTTTATAGGTGCTAATATGACAGCCACTAGCCAAATGTAGCTATTGAGCAGTTGAAATGTGGCCACCATGACTGAGAAATTGAAGCTTTAATTTTATTTAATTTTAATTAACTTAAATAGCAACATCTGGCTATGGACAACCATATTGGATGGTACAGCTCTAGACAATAAGGTGCTAAGCAATAATTTCCAGGAACAATTGTGTCTGTTTTGTTTATCATTACAACCCTGGCACCAGCAGAATACCAGCACAATTTGTCTTCATTGACTAAAATATTCAAATAACTCATAGGGTGGGTAGGACAGGGAGATAATAAATAAAAATGGCGTTCTGAAAACCCCAAACTGTGAAAAGCGCTCACCTCCAATGCAATATCTGGAGCCTGTTTGGCATACATTTTATTTTTAGAATAACATAAAATACACATAATAAAAATTTGTATTTGGGACAGATTTGGTAAACTAGAGCATATTTTTATAACTCATATTTAATGAGGGAAAATGGGAATAGCATCAAATAGTAACTTCTGAGAATCTGCATTTATTTGTCAAGAAATGAAACTAATCTAAAATACATTTCCTGAAATACATTCCTATCATGAGCCCCCAAATCCTACTAGTTGTTTATAAGAGAGTAAATGACAAGCTTGTTCATGCTCTTCACTCAGAAAACACTCTCATGTTTTGCTATTTCTGAATGCATTTTTCTTATTGGAAGTATCTTTGTGAGCCATATTTGGTGTGTTTTTCATCCTATTGCCTGGTATATATTTTTGCTGTCACTTCTTGGAACAATAGTCTTAGTTAGATTAAGAAAGTAAAGGGACTCAACTTTAATTGATAATGAAATGTCAGAAAGTATTTCCCTGTTGGTTATTAATGCTAAAGTTTCTAGATATGCACTGCTAAATGTACTCAGATTAAATGTATATTAAAGCACTGCATATACATTAGTCACTTTCAGTAGTAGCAGTAACTTTCAAATTTGCTAATGCACTTTCAAAAACCGCATTAAATGTTCACTCAAAAAGCTTTGCTTGATTGACAAAAATTACACTGATTGAAAGAGACAGAAATTTTGGTTTGAAATAGATAATACTATTTCAAAGCTTAAAGCATTTTATATTTCTTTGTCCTGTTACATCAAGCCACTCTGGTAAGAATCTGTGTCAAGTGAATCTGAATTAAATTGCTCTACTGAAAAAAATTAATGGAATTGTTCATTTTAAAAAGCAGTGTAGTTATAGTTATCTGACTATGCTACGTTGGAAAAAATCTGAATCTTTGCTTTCTTACGTTGTTGTTAAGCCTTCAGATTATTTACTTAGTTTTAGTGTTGATTCAAAAATTATGACTATGAAATACAGTGACCACTAAATCAAATATCTGTAGGAACAATAATCAAGTAGAATGCTTTCAACTCTGCTAGTACGTATGAACTCTGTAAACTGTCTACATTATCTGTATTTTTGTTCTCATTGAAGTAAAAGGCACATGCTCTATTTTCCAATGAGAATAAGAAGAAAAATCTTTATAATGATTTTTCTCCAACTGTAGGAATAAAATATAGTAAACAACAGATCTTAAATTTTTTAACCCAATGCAACTGACCACAACAAACCAAGAAATATGCCCATTTTTTCCATATTGATTTTCACTTTGGAAAATGTAATATATTTACTTTGTCGATATATCTCACAGACCTCATAAAAGGACCAGATAAAAATCAATAAAATAATATTGTCTTCCATCATGAAAGAAGAAACATGAAGTTTGTGTTGTAGATTTTTTTTTTTTTAAGATGTGTACAGTTAGATACCTCAGGGCAATTTGAGTAGGTTCTTTTTGTTCTGGTGACATAAATAACTGATCGTTCTGGTTTTTTTGATCACATACCTCCTTCTCCCTGAATGTGCTTTGAGGATGCACAGGGTGGTTAGTCTGGACACTAATAAAGCTGAGTGGCCCTCCTCGCACCTCTGTTTGAACAATAAATTGGAAAAATAAAATGCTTCCCATTGGCCAGGTTGAGCACAGTAATATCGAGGAGCCCTGGGTTACAGCTGGCCAAAAGTTCCCTACTTGCATTTAATTTTTTTTTTTAACGTTTATTCATTTTTGAGACAGAGAGAGACAGAGCATGAACGAGGGAAGGTCAGAGAGTGAGGGAGACACAGAATCTGAAACAGGCTCCAGGCTCTGAGCTGTCAGCACAGAGCCCGACGCGGGGCTTGAACTCACGGACCGCGAGATCATGACCTGAACCGAAGTCGGACGCCCAACCGACTGAGCCACCCAGGCGCCCCTTCCTACTTGCATTTAATAGGCTTTACCTTGCACTGGCAGAGAGTACACTCGGTGCCATGTTTGATCCAAGAGGACCCAGTGAAGCGAACCACATTCATCTCATCCAGGCAAGTTTTGGTGATGTCATTACGAATGGTGTCGGCCTGGCAAGGGTCAGTGACACAACGCCGGCAGCACTCATTCTCTGGGAGGACACTGAATTCACATTCCACCTCTGGGCAAGGTAGAGGCCAACAGTCAACTTCCCCTTGCTGCAAAGAAAGCAGATGTGCAAGAGCAAAGGGAGAGGAAGGGAGGACATGGAGGGAGGCAGGGAGAGAGGGAGCACAGCGTTTACTAAATTCTCCATTCATCTGATGGATATTTACACTCACACCTTCACAGCCACGAATCTGGCAGGGAATCCACAAAAGCCCTATCACAGTGCTGAGGTCTATACTGCAACTGGACTTTAAGAGTGCTCAAGGATTAAACAAGAACAACAATGAACAAAAGCAACAGCCCTTTCTCATAAAACAAGCTCCTATCTTTTCTCTGACAAAGAATTATTATTTACTATGGAAGAGGGTTTGCGTAGTAGGTGCTTTTTTTCATTGAAAAAATTTTCCCCTCTACCTTCTCATTCATTCCCTTCTGCATAAAGAAAGTTTTGTCCATTTACAAGAAAATAAACTGAAATATGAAGGGAATTTGTCAGGTTTTCTTTGTTCATTTTTATGTTTCTCAGTTTAGGGACTTTGGAGAAAACAACAACAACAACAACCAGGAACTGATTTCAGTCTTCTTTATTCCACATGGGAAAATTGTGTGAATTTGATCTTTTTAAAATATAGTTCTCACCTGTTTCCTATTTTCTTCATAATTCTGAATCTCATGGTCTTGGAGATGAAAGCAGCCTTCAGGCACAGAAAACTGACCTTGCTCTTTCAATTGATTTTTGGGTTGAAAGTATAAAAAGGAAGCAACAAAAAAAAGCATTGCCTTCAAAATATCCTCACACAAATAGAAAGGAAACTAGCCATGACTTTAAAAGGAGCATCTGTGAAACTTTCTTCTATAAAGATACATAGACCAATTTCCCTTTTCATTTACACTACCAGAAAGAAACAAAAATTTGGTCAAATGAAAAAATACTGGTGTTTTCTTGATCAAGTCTTCATTTTATTTTTTACCTATTGCTTCCAATAAAGCTTTTATAAACATATACATTCAATTCTAATATTCTAAGAAATATTTTTTGCAAATCCATATCACGTATAAAACAAGGTGGCCACCAGAATAGCAGTGATGGTAAAAATATTTAGAAGGGGGGGAAAAAAAGTATGTGCTTGTGTTTTTGTTTCTGTTTTTTGTTTTTTTGTTTTTTGTTTGTTTTTAATTCTGAGCATGACTGATAGAAATGGATTAATAAAAGTTCTATTTGGACAAAACAATGATATTTTTCATGAATGCTGCTAGACCGAGGCTGAATGGGATTGCAGATGCTAGGAGAGTATTTTCTTCTTCCAAGCTCTGGAAAGACATACACTTCATGGCACACCACACGTAGTCTAGGATGTGCCTTCACAGGTCCTGACTGCATGCCTACCATCTTGTCATCCTAAACAGGTTCACTTTTTGTAACTGCCAGCACTATGGCCAGGTCCTGATTATCGGCGGATGCAGGAGGGCAAGATTGTTTCCCTAGTTAGATTCTGGGCCCGAACTTTTCCTCTACTTCCTGTAGCTAAACTCACCAGGCAGCGGCACTGTTGGCAATTCTGGACCCAGGTGTCACCACTGTTGTATAAGGTTTCCCCATTTTGATGGAGGCACTGGCTGCTAAGCCTTGGGTCACATTCAGGGCAGCAAAAAAGATCAACCGTGGGATTCTCACAGTCACAGACCATCCGTCGGCACATTACAAATCCATTCTGTATGAGAAGGAAAAAATGACAGCAGTTCCCCAAAGCCTCCATTTCTCAATATACTAACATCAGAGTAATAGATTTAAAGTTACATTTTGTAGTTATCACACAGAAATTACCCAAGCTGGAGAACTTCCAATTTCGTGGCCAGAAATTTTCCAGAAACGACCAGCATGAAATAACCACTACACAGTCCTTATGTCTATATAAACGTGGGTATGCATACATAAATATACATGTACTTGTTGATTAGTATAGTGATTAGAATATTACCTCAATTTGTTTTGTGTCAGGGCATATATATTTGTATTTAGTAGTCAACAAACTTTACCTATTGTTAAGTTTATGGGACATATTAGACCTTAAGTTTTGGTACACACTCTTATCAATGTCTTCCATAATAATTGAGCCCTCGGCACATAAAGTTATTTACCTAACTATAATATAAATCTCTATTATCAACAGGGTAACAAAGTAGAACATTCCTCTAAAACTGAAACATAATCCAAATAGATAGTTCTCACTTATAGGCCATAGTATGTCCATTTTGGCTTCATCCATGCATTCATTCAAATATGATATTGTTACTACAGAAGTACTTGCATAGTTAGCAACAAAATTTTACGAACATGTGAATAAACAAACACGTTGTGGCATTTCCATATAATGGAATACTATTCAGCAATAAAAAGAAATGGGTTACTGATACATGCAATGAACATAAATGGATGTCAAAAAACATAATACTGAGAGAAAGAAGCCAAAAAAGACTAGTACTACTTACTAGATAGGGCTCTAGAATAAAGAAATCTAACCTACAGTAACCAAAATCAGTGTTTCCTTTGGGCTGAGAGTATGGGACTAACTATGAAAGGACAGAGATAACATTTGAGTGGATGGAAATGTCCTTTTCTACTAAACGTGACAGTGGTTAAGTAGATGCATGCATTTGTTGAAATTCATCAAGCTGTACACTTAAAATATATGCAAACTACATCCTAATAAAAATGATTACAATTTTTTTTTTATTTATACCAACCTGACATGAACAGACAGAGCAACGGTCATTTTCCAACACCCAAATCTGACCATTGTGCTTGATTTTTCCATCATGGATGCAGTCCCCTGTGCAGTTCTTTCCATGAGGACATCGACAATCGTATCCACCGTCCAAGTTAAAGCAAATGGTATCATTGGCACAGCTATGCCTCCCAGTCCCACACTCATCGATATCTACAGCCAAGAAAAGGCAGCAGGCAATGTGCTTAGAATATGCTGGGTTTGAATCAGACAAGTTGTCTCCGAAGTGAAGCATTCAACTGTAAATTAACTTTCATCTTACAGGCATGCATTTCCTATTAAATGCTGACTAAAGCAATGTTAATGATCTAGGGATTTCACAGGAAAACATCATCATGCTTGATTTCAAAAGCAGATAACCCTGGTTAGATTCTCAACTTTTATATCTCTGTAAATACCATCAGGCTTTATGAAACACTTACATGTTTTGAAAGTAAGATTAGAACTCAATTCATCAAACAAAAATCATTGGCAGATGAAATTCTAAAAGTGCCTGTGAATTTTCATTGGGGAAAATCATCCTCAATGTTAAAATGGTGTTTACCCAAAATCCTTTGTTAGTGGGAGATAAAATGTCATGGGACTTCTGAGGCATTTTATTCAGCTTTAAGCCCTATTCTCACAGCCCTGTCACCCACAGGTAAACTCCCAGTGTTCTGCCCAGGAGTTTTCATGCTGTCCTCACACCTTGCCCCCCACCCACAGAGGGCAAGTGACCATCAGCAATCACCATCTCTCTCACAAATAATCTACCACTTCTTAACTTTTCCATTTCAGATGATTGTTTTGTCTCCTGCCTGACTCAACAGGCAACGGGCCATTCTTCACCTGACCTCACCTATTTCATGGCAATCACAGCCTAAAGCATTTCCATACAGATGAAAAGCAAACATATCTTGACCCCACAGATCAGGTCCATAAGAAGAGATGTGATTCATTTTATTTATCCCCATAATTTAAAGGTCACAAGCCAAAATACATTTCAGGGATATTGTAGGAGTGGCAGTAAGCAGTTATTTCCTACTTCATCTGTTTCCTCTGAGTAAAGGTCAAGAAAGAAAGAATTAAATCACACCAGAAAAGTGGGTTAGAAAGAAGATGGAAGGGATGGCTTTTAACTGGGGGAACTGCACACTGCTTTTCTTAGAAAATTTTAAAGGTAGACTTTAGTAGATATCTCTTTTAAATGGTTTGCTTTCAACATTATTAAAGACATGGACAAGTCAAGATTATATTTTAGCCATATTTAAATTCTTAAATATTAAGTTCTGTTATATATGCATTCCCCAAAATAAGCTATATATTTCTATTTGCCTTGATTTTTATTAATTTCCATATAAACAAAATCAATGAACTGAGACAATGGCTGAAAAGATTGTTATAACTATAGTGAACACATTATTATAGCTTGATTTATCAAGGATAACAATGTTTATAATTATAGAGTGTGATTAAAAGCAGAACTATTAGCTAGAATGAGGATATATTTCACATTTTTAAAAAAGCACATTAGTGTGTGTGTGTATAATTATTATATATAAATATATAATTTTTTCAGATCAGAGAAATTTAACTGATGCTATTTAGAGAAAGAAGAGCAAAAAGTGAAATTTTATACAATTTTATGAAATAGCTCCATATTTGGTCTATTCAGAATAAGTTATATTTGATGACTTACTCATTGTCTCCTATTAAATATTCTTATAATGAGGAATCACAGTAAGCAGGAAAAGCATTAGCCATAGTTATTTGGTCTCTTTGACCACAAACTCTGCAAATACTTCTTACTATATAACCCTTTAAATATCCACTATATGAATATCATTCCATTAATGGCAATGATTAGATTTTTAACAATCATTTCATTTTGCTTGACATATAACAACAAAAGCTCTGCTGTCAGGTAATGCATTTGTTTTTAATAAAGGCAGAGACAGTCCTGGGATTTGTTGCAGAAGACAAAGAAGAGGTGTCCAGCCACAAAAAAGAACATGTGCTCTGAAATAAAGTACATTCATAATAAAGAAATAGAGCAAAAGGTAACAGCAAAGGTTGATATGTACTTGCCATATCTGAAGAAATGTGTAGGCAGAAAATCATTGTGAACCAATGATTACCTTTCGCTATACAATGGGATTTGAATTAACTTGAACTTACCTTTTTTTTTTTTTCCTGCTTGTTATCTATACTGGGTTCCCCAATGAAGAGACTATTCTTGACTGGTAGTATAGAGTTTTGGAATTGTTAGATATAGTTTTATTATAATGTAAAATTCCTAAAATAAATATACATAAGGCTTGTAAATTCTGCTTTGAAAAACCTACTATAATACATAAAAATTCCAACTTTAAGAATACTAATAACTCCTTTAGTAAGCTATTAAAGAAATCACGTTGTTAAGTCAATCTAGTGGTCAAGTCTCATTCTCATTTCTCACCTGACTTGATCTAGCAGCAGCATTTGATATAGTTCATTCCCTCTCCCCAATAAATTTTATTTACTCACTTCCTATCACATTAATAGTTCTTTCTGGATCTTTCTCCTGCCCACATATACATTCTAGTGGCAATTAAACTATGAATAAGATTTGGGTAAGCAAGAGGAAGTCAAGGGCAGTCTAGTAAGAGGTAGTAAGAGTATATTTGAAGGCCCAATGTTTACAGTCAGCAAAATGTGTTAGAGGGAATGAGTTGAATGTCTAGGAGGAACAGAGTAGGTAGACAGAGGCACTCCGGGCCCAAGTAAAGGTCATGTTAAGAAATCTGAAATCCATAAAGACAATAAAATGTCATTTAAGGGAAGTGCCAAGAAAAAAAAAAGCATAATCAGATATCTATTTTAAAAAGATTCTCTTGGCTTCATTTTGGAAAAGATATTTGAGTGGATTAAAATTACAGCCAGGAGATCAATTAATAGGCTGTTTCTGTAGTCCAGGCAAGCAATAGTTATATAATAAAAGCAAACACTTACATAGTGGTTGGTATGTACCAGATTCTAAGCACTTCCATATAATGATTCATTTAAATTCCTCACAACAACTGGAGGGTACAGTTATTATTCCCATTTTATAGATCAGGAAGTTGAAGCATAGAAATGTTGCATAATTTTCCCAAGGTCACTCATCTACTGGGGTACAGAGCCCAGGTTAGAACCCAGGCAGTCAGGCTTCAATTGTGAGCTCTTAAGGACAGTGCTGTACTGACTGCTAGCAGTGTGGAAGTACACAGAAAGAAACAGAGAATCTTTCAAAGTAGACACAGCAAAGATAAAGGAATTTAGTGATTTGTTAACTTCAAAGATCAGGGAGAGGAGGTGGTCATGAATGATGTTTAGATTTCTGGCTTGGAAAATGTGGCTGATGCTATTTAGAGAAAGAAGAGAAAGGCTTCACTGTGGAGTGAAAGTGGGGGGCAGTCTGAAGAAAGACATGAGTTAGTTCAGGACATGTTGAATTACACTTTCCTCTGGGCTCCCAAGTAGGGCTGTCTGGTAAGTAGTTGGATATATGGGTCTGGCGTTCAGAAAATAGCACTGGGCCCAAATATGGATTTGGGTAAGATATATTTTTTTTCCTCATTTCCTTTCTCAAAAATAATCCTTCAGAGTAAAGTTCAAACTTCTTAGCAAGGCATTTAAAGCTACTTCTTTGGCTTGCATCTCTTTCTCTATCTTGACTTGCCAATAATCACATCATATTTGAAGCCCTAATACAAATGGTAGACACTCGAGCCCTTCTTGTTCCAAACTGGAAATAATTTCTCCTTTTTTTTTCCTCATGGATCTGAATTTATATTTTTCTCAAGTATGTATTATTTTGAACCTTGTAGCTTTCTTCTCTGTTAAGAAACTCAGTACATTCTATCTTGTATGACAGTTGTGGTACGTATTTTATCTCTTCTACAAGCTGAGAGCAGTGACCATACCTCCTTTATATTTCTATGCAGCAGATGTCTGGCAAAGTATCTCAAGGTACTTGTGCATATATTCAGAACTACGTGTTTAGGTGAATTCGATTCATTTCATTTTTGTCCTTTTTCTTGATTTAGCTTAAGAATTTACAGTATTTAATTTGAACATAATACTCAAAAGAAGCTATCCCATAAACATTATTTTTTTTGGCCTTACAAGTTCAAAAACCTCACCAAGCTTAAAAATAATCCAGAAATTAAAGCAATCAGGAGAAAAGGGGGCCTGCAAATAAAATATTCTTGTTTGAAAAAAAAATACTGGGCTTTATTCTCAGAGAGAGACATATTTTCAGGTATAGTAGAAATTATGGTAAAGGGAAATGGTAAAGGCACATTATCTGGGGATTAAATATCTACACCTCTGAGATAAATGGATGAGCAAAAAAGCATATAATTTGTATGAATGCAGCTTATAAACATGTATGTTGTAGATTACTCAACTGCAGCCTAAAAAGTGGTGAAGGAGTACACTATTATTTATTCATGTCTTCAAATATATTTATTCATATCTTCAGAGTAATTGTAAACCAACTGCTGTGGCTTTGTCCACTTTGAAGTGCCTTTTTTTTTTTCCTCAGCAACAGAAAAATGGCACCTGCTCAGATATAATCACACTCTTAAAATTGTATCCTTCTAAATACTATTATAATTCTACAAATCACTGAAATTACAGTAAATGGATAGTTGTTTAGAAGAAGGATTTTAGTCTTTTTTTATATAACATAGGTTTTTTTAAAAAAGGAATCCTTCAGAGCATTGTCTTCTAAAAAAGTCATAGATATTTATGATAATTATTATAAATTCTATTGGAAGATAACAGTAGAGTCATCTTTCCAGAGTCATATTTTTTTAAATAAGATTTTCTACTACTTCTGTGTTTATAGTATTTCCTTGAAAAGTCTTTTTTGCATAGGCATCTTATACAATCCTTTACTTCCCTATTTTCATCTTTCTCATGTGTTATTTTCAGCGGCTAGTTTAATTTTCCTTGTTATTTTCTGAACACTCACGAATGCACTAATTATGTTTTGTCATTTTGTCCTGATCACTACTTTATATATTTAGTTCTACCAGGTGACATATCTATTACATATCCTACTATGTATCTACTTCTAGCACAGGTTATGTTCCTAACATACTTCTGATTAAATATTACCTGCATATCTCATTCATTTTATCCATCTCAACCTTTTACATTAGATAAATCAGTATATTATCAACCATGTGACAAGCATTGTTCTAGGCACTGGTGGCTGACAAGCAAACAAAATCCATGACCCTTAAGGCTTACAGTCCATGGGGAAAGGGATGGATGAAAAATAGTTGCAAACAGAGAGGGAGGGAGGCAAACCACAAGAGACTCCTAAATACAGAGAACAAACAGATGGATTGAGGGGGCGGCGGAGAGGGGAAAATGGGTGATGGGCATTGAGGAGGGCACTTGTTGAGATGAGCACTGGGTGTTGTATGTAAGCAATGAACCATGGGAATCTACCCCAAAAACCAAGAACACACTTTACACACTGTATGTTAGCCAATTTGACAATAAATTATATATATATATATATATATATATATATATATATATACACACATATATATATACATATATATATCTTACAGTCTATGGAAGATAATAAGCAAGTAAACAATATATACAATTATTTCAGAAGAACATAATTTCTGTGAAGAAAAGGGAAGCAAATTAAGTGAAGAGCGTTAGAGAAGGATGCTATTTCAAGTTGGGGGTCCAGGAGAAGCCATTTTGGAGGAAATCTGAATTATATGAAAGAAGAATGCAAAGATCTGGAGAAGGACCTTCCAAAAAAGAAAAAAAGAACAGCACACGAGAAGGGAATCCATTTGGTACATTTGTGACATAGCAAGAAAGCCAAGTACCCATAACATGTAGACCCTTGTAAGCCACTGTTGGGGTTTGGATTTTACTCTGAAGAGAGATGGGAAGGCTCCAGGCATTGGAACAGAATTGGAGCATGCTCCCACTTCTGACTTTAAGAAATCATTCTGGGTGCTATAGAAAAAAGACTCTAGGGGAGTCCAGGGTGGAAGTAGGGAGACCAGTTTGGAGAAAGCTATAGTAATCCAGACAAAAGATAATGATGGCTTAGACCAACATGGTAACAGTAGACAATGTGAGAAGTGGTCAGATCAGGAACATATTTTGAAAATGGAAATTATGAGACTTGTTGATATGTTGGATATGAAGTATAAAGAAAAGAAAGAAACAATGACTCCAAGATGTTGGTCTGGGTCTGTGGTTTAGGGGCCTGTAAGAATTAGAGAGTAAATAAAAGAGTTGTATTTTAGTCAGTAATCCTGAGTTGTCCTTAAGAAATCCAAGTTAGATACTGAGTAGGTAACGATATATATGAATCTGCAACTAATGTGGTTGATTCAGTTTCAGAATGGATAGAGAAGATTGCCAAGTGCCCCGTGATACTGGAACATGTAGTCTTCTGGAGAGGTAAAGGAGAGACCCATAGGGTAAGAGAAAGACAGGAGGGGCACCTGGGTGGCTCAGTCAGTTGAGCATCTGACTTCAGCTCAGGTCATGATCTCAGTTTCGTGAGTTGGAGACCCACATCGGGCTCTCTGCTGTGAGTAGCATGGAGCCCACTTTGGATCCTTTGTCCCCCCCTCTCTCTGCCCCTCCCCTGCTTTCACTCTCTCTTGCAAAAATAAATAAAATATTAAAAATTAGAGAAAGACAGGAAAGAGTGGTGTCCTCAAAGCCAAGTGAAGAAAATTGTTTTGAGAGGAAGAAATGATCAACTGGTTCAAATGCTTGAGCTGTTGAGCAAAGAGACGTTAACTGAGCAGCAGATTTGGCAATGTGGAAAAGGTCAATAATCTTGAAAGGAAAGCATTCAGTGGGGGTAGTGGGATTAAAGTATTGTTGGAAGCAAGAGAATGGAGACAAGAAATATAAAAGATTCTTTCAGAATTTTCCTCTAAAAGGGAGCAGAAAAATGCGGGAAATGTTTGGAGGATCAGGTGATATCGGGGAAGTTACTTTTTGTTTGTTTTTATTTCATTTGTAAAAGATGGCTGCTCCTCCAGGCTGTTTGTGTGCTGATGAGACTGATGGGAGAGAAAAAGAGTATTTATCATATGGAAGAGAAAGTGGGGAGTACAAAGGCGAAAACCTCAAGCAGGTGAGAAGGGATGATAGGTAAGGTACTATGGAGGGAGAAATGAAACTTAACTCAGTGAAACAGGAGGGAGGGAGGGAAAGCAGCAAATAAAGATATAAATACGAGTTGTCTAGTGTAACTCCTGGTGCAGAAATGAAGTTCTGCTTTCTTGGTTAAATAAGAAGCAGGGCCATCAACAGAGAATGATGAGAAAGGTAGTGGTACCTGAGATTTGAGATGACAGAAGGTGTGAAATGGTGGTATTAGAGAGCTGCAGGGGAAAGTAACCAAGGAAATAAAATAGGAATCTTTGGCAAAGCTGATGGCCTTTGTAGCAGGTAGCCTATAGGACAGTCCCCTGTGATTCTTACCATTTAATATTCACGCTCTTGCATCTTCTCCCCTTGAACGTGGGCTGGCTACACCTACTGACTCACTTCTAACAAACACAGAAGCAATGAAATGACACATCTGAGACTGAGTTATAGAAAGATCATGGGCACTTGCTTATTCGAGGGGAAGCCAGCTCCCATGTCTTGAGGCAGCCCCGTAGAGTGGTTCATGTGTTAAGGAAACCAGGCCAGCCAAGAACCACATGAGCGATCTTGGAAACAGGGTGTGGCTCCCCCCATTCTCACCCCAGACAATTCTGCAAGGTGAAACACATCCCTGACCAACAACTCATGCAACCTCATGAGAAACCATGAACCAGAGGCATCTAGGTAAGCTGTGCACAGATTCCTCACCCATACAAACTGTGACATAATTTTGGTTGTTTTCAGCTGCTACGTTTTGGGTGTAATTTGTTATGCATCAACAGATAACTAATACAGCCCTCTTGAGATTTGCAGTCAAAAATTTAAAAAATCGTGAGGGAGCGCCATTGCAAATGTAAAGTGAGATAGTGGGCAGAGGTATGTGTTTTTGCTGTTCACATTCTGATGCACAGAAAAGGGTGTGTGAGGATACCAGGCAAAAGTAAACACAGGTTACCCCTAGAGAAGTGGAAAGGATGGGGGAAGGGGAGAGATGAAATTAAGATGCATTTTCAGCTTTAATCTAAGTACTTGTGTATGATTTGAACGATTTATAATCGGCTTATATTCATTCTACACGTGCGTAACTTAAAGCAAAAGACAATCTTAACAAAAAGGTAGAGTTTTTAAACAAAAACAGTAGACTTCCCCACGATAAACTGCAGAATACAGGCAAAGCAGTTTATCAGGGAAGTACAAAATCACACTGCTTGATCTGCCTCCTGGAATTCTCTACAGGGCTGGAACTGTTCACTCTGGGACAATCATAAGTGCAAGGCAAAGCCCTCAGCCCACAGTTAGGTGGTTATTTGCAAATGCCAGGTTTTAGCCCCTGGCAAGGCAACAGCATCCCCACTCCTATGCAAAAAATCCAGAGACCCCTCTGCTGAAGGTCCAGAGCTCTGGAGCTGCCAGCAAAGTGCAAAGCACACTGAAAACATCTGTCATCCAAGTCAGCTTCACTTTTCTCTGTGTGAAAACCCTTTGAGGTCCAAGAATAAAAGACATCTTATCATTTAAGTGTCAAGTACCGTTAAGTTAGATTCTCCAAGGCTTTCACTGACTGTGTCATTTTAGTCACATTATTCTCATAGGCTGTTACTCTATGAAGGTGTAAATACAAATGGAGAAAATAATAACTTCTTGTGGTTTGCTGTGTTTTCCATTCCTGTGCCAAACTTCTGATGGCCAATCCTTCTGGTGTGGGTGGTTTCCCTGGCAATTGCTCACTGGGCTTTGTATATTCTGCCTGCTTTTGAAAAATCATGCCCTTCAATAGAGAGTGTAGAGGAACAGAGTTGTCAACTCACTGAAAATAGTTCAAAATTAATGGTAAATAACTGAATATAATCTGATTTTATTTTTCACTCCTATTAGATTGAAATCTTCTTTGAAGCAGGGGTCATAACTTCTATGCCTAACATTCAACATTCAGTAAATATCTCTTACTTTGCCAGCCAAGTGGTATGTTAGGAATAGTCCAGAGTGTGTGTATTGTGAATATTATCCTTGGCATTATCATATCCACAGCATTATCATATTACCTCTACCTCTATTTTCCTTTTATCTTGCTTTCCTCATCTATTTTTTTTCTAGCTCTTTTTGGGTCAGATTTATGCATGCTGCCATTTAAAATTTTCATCTGATACTATTTTATTCATCCTAAAAACGCCCTTCAACAGTTACAAGTATCCATAGAGAACTGGCTTAGTGTCACAAATTTAACATATCTAAAAATCAATTAATTATCATAATTAGTAAGTGAAGGTTAGATTTTAACATGTTTCCAATTGTTGTATAAACACACAGCAAAAGCCACCAATAACTTCAACATGAATTTTTTAAATTTTTATTACTTTTTGAGGGGGGGGGGGAAGGAGCGAGACACAGAATCTGAAGCAGGCTCTAGGCTCCAAGCTGACAGCACAGAGCCTGACGTGGGGCCCAAACTCATAAACTGTGAGATCATGACCTGAGACAAAGTCAGATGCTTAACTGACTGAGCCACCCAGGCACCCCAATAACTTCAACATTAGATCAATGTCTACTATTTACATCTTACTGTATATTCCTCAAGTTCAAAAGGTGTTCTTATAAACTCCGGTTCTCCTTGTACTGACCTTCGCAAGATTCTCCACTTGGTGAAAACATCCCATTGTCATGGTAGCCATCTCTGCACTCACAGTGGTACCATCCAGGCAGGTTAATGCAGTTAGCACGACTGTCACACTGAACAAAGCCATCAGAGCACTCATCAATATCTGTTTGGCAAAGAAAACAAAAATGGGATGTTACACAATTGCTGCTTTTCTCTGCCCCAAACTAAAATATTCTGCTAGATAGCTACTAAATTTTTTAGTGCCAGCAACTCCTTAAAACTGGGAAACATAAACTCAAAAAAGTCTACTTGGTTGTTGAAGGCTATATAGAAAGAATGTAGCGGTATTAGTCATAGGAGAAATATCTAGATGGCTTCTCTGTTGTGGAAGGCCTCCAACTGCAAATAATGACAAGAAACCATGTATGACAATCTTTAGTGCTGCTCACCATAGAATTCTAGCTCTTCTTCTGGACACAAGCTAGGATTGCCATGTGAATTCAAGAAGCCAATTAGGAAGTGGCATGTGTCACTTCTAGGCAGAGCATTCAAGACACACATGTCCCCTTCCCCATCACAATGTCCAGCAATTTCCAGGGGCTCTAAAGATCAGCCTGAGTTCCTAAGTGAGGATGATGTGGGGCACATTCCTCCTCTTCTTGGGATGGACATAGAATATGAACAGAAAAACAACCTTTTTGCTGAGATTTTAGGATCTTTATTACTATAGGTACAACCTACCCACACCTGACTAAAATCTCATTCATCTCCAACATATAGCAATGGCACTCACACAGCAACATGCTCCATATTTCCAAGAATATATACCATTTATGCTACTTTTTAATGGGTTTCACATGTTATCCCAGTCAACCCTCAAAAAAAAAAAAATCTTGCCAGGTAGATAGCATATTGAACATATGGGGGAAAAAAAACCAAGGCAAAAGGAAATCATGGGATTTAAACAAAGTCACCTAAATTTTCATGTTTGCCTGACTTTCATGTGTGTGTTCCTTCATCTAAACAGAGACAGGCTGAGATTGGCCAAAGTGTCTAAAAACAAAGAGATCTATGTATCTTGAGTCTCATATATTTTCCTCCAGAGGCTTATTACTACTCCCAAATAGTGTGAGCCCTTTATTCTCCTTGTTCAGACTATTGAATGATGAGAACATCCAATGCCAATCCAAATCTCTGCCTTTGCTCATAGAGGAGCTGTCTTACAGAGTGCCCCTGCTCATAAAACTCCTGGTTTTCTGGGTACCTTGACTCAGAACCTGGTAAATGATTAGATAGCACAGCATTATCACAGCTGTAGTGTGATGATGAACATATGAACCCAACTTCCATCTATTTTTTTTTAATTTTTTTTCAACGTTTATTTATTTTTGGGACAGAGAGAGACAGAGCATGAACGGGGGAGGGGCAGAGAGAGAGGGAGACACAGAATCGGAAACAGGCTCCAGGCTCTGAGCCATCAGCCCAGAGCCCGACGCGGGGCTCGAACTCCCGGACCGCGAGATCGTGACCTGGCTGAAGTCGGACGCTTAACCGACTGCGCCACCCAGGCGCCCCCACAACTTCCATCTTGATAGCCCTATGCCATCCCTGGATATTCCACTCGCCAAGGTAGGACAGCCCTTTCTTTTACACTTCCCACGCCTGCATTATAGTCCCTGCTGTAGTGACCAGGCATGATGGTGTCCTTCGTGTTGAAGGGAAGACCTGCTGCTTTTTAGAGTCTTTTCCCTCAAATCAGTCCACTTCAGCTCAACAGAATCTACTTCCTTCCTACTTCAGTCTCATTTAATTCCAAATTCTTGGAAGTATATATTCCTTTCATTTTCTTGTTAAATTTCTCTTTGTCTATGTTCAATTTTGAAAGAGACAATTTTTTTGTATAAATGAATAAGTAAGTTTTTTTTTTAAAGAGATATAAGCCCAGAGTCCCTTCCCTAAAACAAGGTGCAAACCGTTCTTTCAGATTAGGTAATAGGCAAAAAATATATATGTTTTAATCACTGTAAAACTTCAACATTATTTCTGAACTAAAAATGGTTTTGCCTCCATAGTTCCTCTTCTGAAGAGTTAGTTCCGACTGTCAGTAATTCCTACTGTCAAAATAATTGTTAGTGGTCAAATAAGCTAACCACTGACTTCCTGACAGATAGCTGATGTGGATTGCTTCCATTTACTTAGGCCTCTTAGGTTTTGTGAAACAGCCTATTTGTATTTCAGGAGCCTCCCTCACTGATGAATCTCTGATTATCAATGGGTCTAAAATGCTATGCTCATTTCAGCTTTGTACAGTCTTTTCTTCTAACCCAAATGATGCAGAAAATTGATTATGTCATTTCTTAAGTGCATGGACAAAAGAAACCAGGTTGGGATTTCAGCTTTGGAAGTGAGTGTACTGGAGGAAAGGCCATGAGGGGATATTACAGAGTATCTCTGCTATTTTAGAAGAATCTGGTCATTAGTATTGGTGATTTGCAAGTAACTATTAATGGAGCAGAGCCTTCTCTACTGAAACAATTTTCACATGTACAGTTAGCCTTGAATTGTTGCTGAACAAGGTTGCAGGGTTAGCTCAGATCTCCTGACAAAGATAGGTATTTCAAGTTTTACTTCTCCCTTACTTTCTCTCCTCACTCTTCCCAGTCGTTAGAGCTGCTCCTTACTGCCTCATGCCCGCTTCTCTTTCTCACATTGCAGTACCCTTCCGTGAGCTAGAAACATGCTCACTGAAGTTTAATAGGAATGCTACGCATTTGTTACCTCCTGTTCTCAAGACTGGGGATACAAACATATGCTGGGCAAAATGTATTTTCATTTACTGCTTGAGTTTTATTATTCTTACTACCAAGCAGTATTTTAGAGAATTAATATGCAAAGACATGACCACTCATTAATTTGCCATTCAATATTTATTAAAGGCCTGTTTTGTGCCAAGTACTAAATACTGGTAACACAAGGATGGACAAACCAGAAGTAATTTCTGCCCTGAGTTTAATATACACCTAAATTGTGTTTTAAGAGAATTAAATGTCTAAAAATCTGAAATGACAATCATACAGGACAGTGTCTCCCAACATGCTGCTCAATCTACTAACATGTCACCAGTGGCATGTTATTTAGGTGATAATATATTTTAGTGACTACACATTTATATTTCTGAATTATTTCCACTTACAGAAAGTGATACTAATAGTACAGTAGTGACATTAGACTCAAATTTAAAAATTGAGAAAGATTACAGAAACAGTATTCAGTAAACATTAAAATAAACATTCTATGAACATAACAAAAATTATGAAGCTGGTACGCAAATGAGTGAAGTTTAGAAAACACTAAAATATAGTATGAAGCAATTATTCACATTTCAGAAGAATTTTCTGAGTAACTCCTCAGGCAGTGAAATGCCTTAATTCATTTAAAATATAACTCAATTTATAAAATATATAAGATGCATATGTCATGATGCCTCAAATTATATACTCGCTCTGATTTAGGATAGTGAAGAAAAACTAGCCAGATAATATATATTACTTCATTTTATACTTTCATGTTCCTGCTAATTTTGATTTGTGCATGCAAATGTTTCTACTTTGGTGAAAGTCAGTAGAAAAGGAAAGTATGCTTGAATCACCAAAGTATTCACTTTCCACCAGAAGGTATGTGGGTTTGGCTCGTGGCTCTAATTAAAGCCACAGCTAAAACAAACAGCCTTATCTGTGAGCTATTTGATGTGTGTATGTAAACATGCAGTAAGTGAAGAGTTGTAATCTGATCCACAATTTAAGATGTATATTTTATCTGTACATGAATTTGAATATTACTATGAGTTATAAAAATCACATACATATTGTGTGCATTTTCAAACATGCACATATTGTGCTTTCCCTATTGTGTAATACCAGAAAACAATAAAACTTTCAAAGAATTCATTTCTTGGCTATTTTCTTTTCGTCACTAACACTGCACATTATCCAATTGAGTTAGATATACAAGAACAGTAGATCCAGGAAAGGAAAATGCTATATTATTTCATTCCACATAAGAACTACCAAGCTGGAACAAATTACTTTCTAAAGTGAATAAAAGTATTCAAAAAGATTAGTACAGGACATATAAGCTGATGTGATTTGGTCTTGATTATAAGGACCTTAATTCTGTACTCTGTAGGTACATTATATAGAAAACTAAAAATACATTTTATGAAAAACTATGATTTCATTACATATTCTATCTTAGAAAGAACTAGTTCTCAGTTCCCTAGAGACAATTAAAACTTTCTCAGTAGCAACATTTAGAACAGTCAGCTAGTGATGATATTAAAATGCTTTCCCAGAGTACAGAGATTCCAAACTCCAAATAATATTTAGCCATCTAACAACAGTCACGAATAGTAGTCATACTCCAGAGATCATTAGATAATAAAAGTGGAAGGCACTGTTGAGGATAGACTTTCTAGAAAGCACATATGTTTTGAAGCAATCATTAAAAACAAACCAACAAGCAGAAAAACAAGGAATAAAAATATGTGGAAAAAAAACCTCACACACATCAGTGTCTTGTTTTCCTTGTCTCCATCAGATATGATGACACAAGAATGGATGTCTTCTACAATGTGACACAGACCACTGGTTTCAACTGAAAATGGCTTTTGCCATCAGCATTTAAAGGGTCACTTTAGGGGTACCTGAGTGGCTCAGTCCATTGAGTCCGACTTAGGCTCGGGTCATGATCTCGCAGTACGTGAATTCAAGCCTAGCAACGGGCTCTGCGCTGACAGCTCAGAGCCTGGAGCCTGCTTTCGATTCTGTGTCTCCCTCTCTTTCTGCCCCTCCCCTGCTCACATTCTGTCTCTCTCTCTTTCAAAAGTAAATAAACATTAAAAAAATAAAGGGTCACTCTAGACAATGAAATTATTTCCATGTAAAATTAAATATAGTTATAAAATGATACATTATAAAATGAGACACTTGAGTGATAACTTCTTCTCATACACAGTAAAAGTTATTTCTATCATACAACATAACTAAGAGTAAAAATGTGCAAATGTCTAGAATCACCCATACCTAAAACAGACCCTAATCATTAGTTTAAGATCCTTTTTATGCTAAGAGAAAACTGATTAGTTGTTACTTTATACAAAAGAAGAGAAAATCCAGTTCTTTTTAAAAATTAGCACACTATTTTTAATGCCAAAGTCAAATAATGAGAGTACTATCTTTCATACTCTTTATCATTAATAAAAACCTGACATCATTTCTTATAAAAATAGTACTTGTGCTATTTATATCACTGTCGTATGCACTGGTAGTTAAATTATGTTGATAAACAACAGGCAATTAAACATTCTGAAAACAATTAATCAACTCTTGATTAGCTACATGTGGATTATTTGTTTTCTAGATTATCTGCAGCATTTTTTGAATCACAAGGTCATTTCCCTGTCTTTTGTTGAGCTTCTGGGAAGTCTATTTTTAAATATTTAAATTTTTTTTTCAACATTTATTTATTTTTGGGACAGAGAGAGACAGAGCATGAACAGGGGAGGGGCAGAGAGAGAGGGAGACACAGAATGGGAAACAGGCTCCAGGCTCTGAGCCATCAGCCCAGAGCCCGACGTAGGGCTCGAACTCACGGACCGCGAGATCGTGACCTGGCTGAAGTCGGACGCTTAACCGACTGCGCCACCCAGGCGCCCCTATTTTTAAATATTTAGATGTGAGTTTTCAAGGAATGCAAACTCATTTGAGCATTGTATTATTTCTAATAACTACACTAGATTTGGATATAAAATGTTGTCCAAAAATTTAATAAGAATTATTTTTATACTATTTTCTTTTTGAAAATAAAATAGGACCACATATGTAAGTAAACTTTGAAAATCATAAAAATCTCTTCATAAGCTGGCTGATAACATTGCAGATTTAGTGAAAATAATTTTCATTACTTTATAGTTCATAATTAGGAAGTTAATGACTGCTCTTTAAAAAACATAATATAGAGCGCCTGGGTGGCTCAGTCAGTTGAGCGTCTGACTTCAGCTCAGGTCATGATCTCACAGTTCGTGGGTTCGAGCCCCGTGTTGGGCTCTGTGCTGACAGCTCAGAGCCTGGAGCCTGCTTCAGATTCTGTGTCTCCCTCTCTCTCTGCCTCTCCCCTGCTCATGCTCTGTCTCTCTCCCAAAAATAAATAAATATTAAAAAAAACATAAAAATGCAAATATAAAATACATAACAATATCATTATATTGTTTAGTCCTCCATACAAACATGTAAGATATTCTCATCCCTATATCACAGAGAAGCAGTGGGAACAAATACATGGCCCAAGTTGACACAACAGACCCAAACTCTTTGAACTACAGAGTCCAGTGCTCTTTCCCACATGAGGCTGACTCTCAAGACCAACACATGCAGAAACCACGTCCGTGTTGAGATAACTCAGTGTATATGCTAATAATGGGAGTGAATTCCACTCTTAGGCTTTTAGCTATTGCAACTTTGAATATTTTGCCAAACCTCTCTGAGTCTTCTGGTTTTGAACTAGAAATAATACTCTCTCTGTTAATAGTTTCCTGTATACTACTGTTAACTATGCAAGGCCTCATAGGAGTGGTCCCTGGCTCACATAGGCATTTAGTATGTATGAATTCCCCCTCCACCTCTGAAATAACTCTCCACAGTTTACAAAGCATGTTCACTTATATCACTTGAATGCTTGGAAAAAAATCAAGACATCTTGATTTTTCTTGTGGTTCCTGGGTCTTATTACTTTATCATTTCTGTTTTCCTTTCACAGTTTTTGCCTATTCTATCCCTATTGCCTAGAATGCTCCTCTCTTTTTCTCATTCTCTTACCCAGTTAGTTAACTATTTCTCACTTGTCTCTGTCTCATATTAAGATTAATTTCCTGGGTGGCTCAGTTGGTTAAAATCCCACACTTGATTTTGGCTCAGATCATGATCTTGTGGTTGTGAGATTGAGCCCCGTGCCAGGTTGTTGTCAAACAAGGAGGCTGCTCCACAGAGGCTCCTCTGTCTCCTCTCTCTCTGCCCCTCCCCTACTCATGCACATTCTCTCTTTCTCAAAAAATAAATAAATAAACTTAAAAAAAATTAATTTCCTTTGGGAAAGCCTTCCTTGACTCCAAAGGCTATGTTTGATCTCCTAGTGCTCATTGTTTTTTGTACTTTCTCCCTTGTGTTCCTTGTGTTTTGCCTTAATAGCAACTGTCATGAGGGTTTTTTGGGGGGTGGGTGGGGTGTCTAAACTTGCAAATATTACACTGACTTAATTAGAGTAACTTCAATTCTAGAGAAAGCCCTCTCTTTTCCCCCCACTTTTAAAAACTATCTTCGTTCTTTGAGCTTTTTGTCTATCACTTTGTGAATTTCTCACCCAAAACCAAACCAAAACAATAAATGGGGGAGGGGAAAGTCTACATTGATTCTATAGATATGAAATCTTTACATTATTGCATCTTGCAATCCAGACACATGATATATTTCCTCTTTCTCTAATACTTTTTATTAGTTTTTATAGTCTTTGTAGTTTTCTGAAAGGATGTCTTATGCAAATTTGCCAGGATTTATTCCTAAATATACATTTTTACCTTCTTTTTTAAAAAAACAACTTTTTTCCCCCAATTTTACCAAGGTATAATGGACAAACAAAATTATAAGATATTTAAAGTGTACAACATGATGGCTATGTATATGTATATATACATATATTATGAAAGGATTTCTCCCATTGACTTAATTAACACTACCATTACCTCATATATCTTTTTTTTTTGGTGTAAACATTTAAGTTCTATTCCTTTAGCAAATTTCAATTATAGTTTTATAGTGTTATCAACTATAGTTACTGTGTTATACATTATCTTCAGACTTAAAAACCAAATTTGCTGAGGTAAAATTTGTATACAAAAGCATTACCAACAATTTCATGAGTTGTTACACATTACCACTACCATAATTATAAGATATAAAACACTTTTTTTACCCCCAAAAGTTCTTCTATATCAACATTACTTGAAAATAATAATTTGTGTATTTTCTCGTGTGTCGGTTGGCCTTCTGGAAGTCTTCTTTGGAGAAGTGTCTATTCATGTCTTTTGCCCATTTCTTCACTGGGTTATTTGTTTTTTCGGTGTTGAGCTTGATAAGTTCTTTATAGATTTTGGATACCAATCCTTTATCTGATATGTTGTTTGCAAATATCTTCTCCCATTCTGTCAGTTGCCTTTTAGTTTTGCTGATTGTTTCCTTCACTGTGCAGAAGCTTTTTATTTTGATAAGGTCCCAGTAGTTCATTTTTGCTTTTGTTTCCCTTGCCTCTGGAGACGTGCTGAGTAAGAAGTTGCTGCTGCCAAGATCAAAGAGGTTTCTGCCTGCTTTCTCCTTGAGAATTCTGATGGCTTCCTGTTTTACATTTAGGTCTTTCATCCATTTTGAGTTTAGTTTTGTGTATGGTATAAGAAAGTGGTCCAGGTTCATTCTTCTGCATGTCACTGTCCAATTCTCCCAGCACCACTTGCTGAAGAGACTGCCTTTATTCCCTTGGATATTCTTTCCTGCTTTGTCAAAGATTAGTTGGCCATACGTTTGTGGGTCCATTTCTGGGTTCTCTCTTCTGTTCCATTGATCTGAGTGTCTGTTCTTGTGCCAGTACTATACTGTCTTGATGATTACAGCTTTGTAGTATAGCTTGAAGCCTCGGATTGTGATGTCTCCTGCTTTGGTTTTCTTTTTCAAGATTGCTTTGGCTATTCGGGGTCTCTTCTGGTTCCATACAAATTTTAGGATTGTTTGTTCTAGCTTTGCGAAGAATGCTGGTATTACTTTGATAGGGATTGCATTGAATATGCAGATTGCTTTGGGTAGTATCGACATTTTAACAATATTTGTTCTTCCTATCCAGGAACATGGAATCTTTTTCCATTTTTTTGTGTCTTCTTCAATTTCTTTCATAAGCTTTCTATAGTTTTCAGTGTATAGATTTTTCACCTCTTTGGTTAGACTTATTCCTAGGTATTTTATGGTTTTTTTGTGCAGTTGTAAATGGGATCGATTCTTTGATTTCTCTTTCTGTTGCTTCATTGTTGGTGTATAGGAATGCAACTGATTTCTGTGCATTGATTTTATATCCTGCAACTTTGCTGAATTCATGAATCAATTCTAGCAGTTTTTTGGTAGAATCTTTTGTGTTTTCCATATAGTGTATCAAGTCATCTGCAAAGATTGAAAGTTTGACCTCCTCCTGGTCGATGTGGATGCCTTTTATTTCTTTGTGTTGTGTGATTGCAGAGGCTAAGACTTCCAATACTATGTTGAATAACAGTGACGAGAGTGGACATCCCTGTCTTGTTCCTCACCTTAGGGGGAAAGCTGTCAGTTTTTCCCCATTGAGGATGATGACAACATCACTCATCATCAGGGAAATACAAATCAAAACCACAATGAGATACCACCTTACACCTGTCAGAATGGCTAACATGAACAACTCAGGCAACAACAGATGTTGGTGAGGATGTGGAGAAAGAGGATCTCTTTTGCATTGTTGGTGGGAATGCAAGCTGGTGCAGCCACTCTGGAAAACAGTATGGAGGTTCCTCAAAAAACTAAAAATAGAACTACCCAACGATCCAGAAATTGCACTACTAGGCATTTATCCACGGGATACAGGTGTGCTGTTTTGAAGGGACACATGCACCCCCATGTTTATAGCAGCACTATCAACAATAGCCAAAGTATGGAAAGAGCTCAAATATCCATTGATGGATGAATGGATAAAGAAGATGTGGCATATACATACAATGGAGTGTTACTCGGCAATCAAAAAGAATGAAATCTTGCCATTTGCAACTATGTGGATGGAACTGGAGGGTATTATGCTAAGTGAAATTAGTCAGTCAGAGAAAGACAAAAATCATATGACTTCACTCATATGAGGACTTTAAGAGACAAAACAGATGAACATAAGGGAAGGGAAACAAAACTAATATAAAAACAGGGAGGGGGACAAAACAGAAGAGACTCATAAATATGGAGAACAAACTGAGGGTTATGGGAGGGTTTGTGGGAGGAGGGATGGGCTAAATGGGTAAGGGGCATTAAGGAACCTACTCCTGAAATCATTGTTGCACTATATGCCAACAAATTTGGATGTAAATTTTAAAAAATAAAAAATAAAAGAAAAGAATTCGTATAAATTGTCATTTTGAGTAAGTGCCATATGAACAGCAACCATCCCTGTATTCCTCTTCCTTCCTTCCTTTTTTTCTTCCTAACATATCTCAAACACCTAGCAAAGAACTGGACATGGTTAGAGATTTATAAGCATTTGCTGAATGAATGAATGGTTCATTTATAATATCAAGTAACTAAGTGGCAAGCTCATCATGCCACCTTTGAGTCTTGCTAGGTCAGAGGGAAATGCAGGCAGGGTGCTAGCTTGAAAGATTCACTAAGATGCAATAACAAGATGGTAAAATGACATTTTCTCATCCTACTTCAAATATTTATGTCAAATTGACTGCAGTATTATAGTATTGACTACTGTATTAAATGGAGTAGAATTGGTGAGGATAAAATTAAATAGTGTGTTCATTACACACACACACACACACACACACACACACACACGCACACACACATGCACACAGCAAAAAGAGCACATCAAGACTTCTAATCAAAGATGGAACATTGAAAAAATTTTTAGATTTTTTCTTCTTCCTAGTCATAAACATTTGTTAAAAAAGTATAAAAAAGACAAAAGGCAAAACACCACCATCAGAAAAGAAAATTCAGTAAGTTTTTGTCTCTTCTTGGAAAATAAAATATAGGTGAAGTGATAGAGTCAGAGCAAAGGAATCCACAGCCTAGAGTATATGTGTAATAATGGAGTGCTACAGGTGATGAGGGTAGTAATCTCCACTAAAGATTACCAAAGAGACATGAAATACCACGTAAAGCTAATATGAGATATGGTGCTGAAAGTAACTGGTTTAATTAAAAGTTTACTGATGAATAATCAAACCATCCACATTCTCCCACTTTGAGCAAACTGCTGAAAAAAAGCAATTATCCCCAAAGCCAGGTTGGACGGTTCTCCTATAAAGAAAATAGATAAGATATCTGGAACAAACTGGGCAGCTAATATAGGCTGTCTTCCTTTGGAACAAAGTCCCTTCATTTCAGTGTTTAGAGATCTCAAATTGTAAAAACTCTCTTTTTGTTCACCTATTCTAAGTCTGCCAGTCAACAAACTTAACCTTCATATTAAAGCTCAAAACCAGTGTTTCTATTTATTTACTCTTAAACATTAATGTGAAATCAAAGGACAACATGTACTTAAGAAAAGTATATAACATTTATTAGAATTACCAAGATATACCATCAGAAAAACTGACACTGAAGGAAACTGAAATAATTTACAGAACAGAACTTAAAATGTTTCTTATTAATATCTTCAAATAGATTTGAGAAGATATTTCATCCATAAGAAAAAGACACAATGCTCTCAAAAAAGGAACATTCAAAGAACAGGAAGAGTTCTTGGAAATTAAAAATATGATAGCTGAAAATTTTTAAATGTAATAGAAGACTTAGAAGATCAAGTAAAAGTAGTCTCTTGAAAAGTATAACATAGAAAATAGATGAAAAACATGATTAAAAAACCCACTAAAAACAAAGAGCACCAAACTAAAAGGTCCAGCTTCTGATTAAACACAAAGTTCATACCAAGAAAACAGAAAAATCAATGGAAGAATAATATCTTTAAAAATAACAATAATTGAAGAACTGTGCACTACAGAGTCTTCAGATTTAAAGGGCACAAATGAAGGTCTCCAAATAATGAATAATGACATAACAGCCAATACTTATCGATGGCTTATTATGTTGCAGCCACTGTTCTTTGCAATTTACCTATATATATTCATTTAGCGCTTACAGTAGTCCGATAAGGTAGGAAATACAAATTGTTCCCCATTATGAAAGAGGAATAAATGTAGGCTAGTAATTTTTAAGAGAAGTAAAGTAATTTTCCTCAAGACTACTGAAGCACAAAACTGGGATTTGAACTCAGGTACTCTAGATACAGAGATCAAACCCTCACTCCATACACAACACTGCCTCACAAGTGAACAAAACAAAGACTCACATCTAAATATACACTGTTAATATTTCACAATAAGTATAAAATACCAATCTTTTTTTAATGTTTATTTATTTTTGAAGGAGAGAGAGAGAGACAGAGTGTGAGCAGGGGAGGGGCAGAGAGAGAGGGAGACACAGAATCGGAAGCAGGCTCCAGGCTCCGAGCCGTCAGCACAGAGCCCGACGCGGGGCTCGAACTCACAAATCGTGAGATCATGACATGAGCCGAAGTCGGATGGTTAACTGACTGAGCCACCTAGGTGCCCCTAAAATACCAATCTTAATATCTTCCAGGGAGAATAATAGGTTACATGTAAAGGGACAGAAACTAGGCTGGCATCATTTTTCTCACATGCAGCACTGCATGCTATAACACAGTGAAGCAACTATTTTGACCCTATAAGTCTATACTCAACATAACTGTCAAATATCTATGAAAGCAGAATAAGATATTTTAAGACATATAATTCCTTAGAAAATTATGTCCATGCAGTATTTAAAAAATACTTTATAAAGGACTAAATCAAGACAGAAACTACCAGGAGTTTATTCCTCTCTCCTTAAAATACTTTGCTCATTTTGCAAGTATATAGTTATCTTTCTACCTCACTGACTTCCACATCTTGGTCTTCTTTGCAGATCTTATCTTCTCAATCTCTAAAAGTTTGAGTTACCCGGGGATCTATTCTGTGATCTTTTCTTTTTTATATACTAGCTTCATAGTGGTTTTATCCAGTACCAGGGCTTTAAATACCCAGATACCATCAATATACTGGAAACTACCTGGGCGGGTTGAATAATGTTCCCCCAAAATTCATGTCCACTTGGAACTCAAAATGTGACCTTATTTGGAAATAGTCTTTGTGGATATAATTAGGTAAGGATCCTGATATAAAATCATCTTGGATTCAGAGTGGGCCCTAAATCCAATGACTGATGTCCTTTTCAGAAGAGAAGATACAGAGAAATACACATACAAAAAGTCAACATAAAGATGGAGGCAGAAATTGAAGTTATATAGTCACAAGCTATCTCTGGGGCTACCAGAACCTGGAAGAGGTAAGGAAGGATTCTTACAGTCTTCAGATGGATCATGGCACTGATACCACGCTGATTTTGAACTTAGAGCCTCCAGAACTATAAGATAACAAATTCCTGTTATTTTAAGCCACCACGTTTGTGGTATTTTTTTTTATAGCAGCCCTAGGAAAATACATCATCTCATTTACATTTTCACCCAGACTGCTCTCTTCCAAACCTGTTCATTTTCTCACCCAATTATTCAATTTTTCACTCAATATTTCCACTTGGATACCAAACTGTTCCTTCTGAAGTCTTCCCTACCTCATCAAATGGCAAAACCACCCCATTACTCAGGCAAAACACTTTATTCTTAATTTCTCTCTTTCTGTCACTCCCCTTATCAAATCTATCCACAAGTCCTGTTGGTAGTGTCTGCAAAATATATCCCGAATCAAATCATCACTTCCAACCATTTTCAAGCTTACCAGTCCAGTCCATGTTACCATTATTTCTCACTTGAGTTAATATAACAGCCTAATGAATATCCCTGATTCCTTTTTCCCCCCTCCTACAGTCTATCCTGAAGATAGATGAAATCCTGGCATATGGAAGAGTAGTAGTATAAGGGAGGCAAATTTTCATCTATCATAGCAATTAGTCTGTTGGTAATATCTAAAGTTGACTAATTAAACAAAACATGGTATAGACATACTAAAAGAATTAAAAGTGTTCCCTCCTAGCACCTTGTCTCAGGTGTAGTTTCATAAGAGAATTAAGCTCTAATGCCCTAAGGAATTGGTTTAAGCCAGACATCAACTTCTCTCCTTTATATCAGGTATGGTACTAGTCATGTACCATCTTTGGGAAACAAGAGAACATAGTCTTTAGGTCATTTTCTGGTTTTATAGTTCAAATAAGGAACTCTTTCTAAGCAAATTGTCCAGAAAGTGAGTCCAGGAGCTATTGCCTTTCATTCTAAGTTCTTCTGTGCTGTTTCATATCTTTTAAACATGTGTCTATTTTCTTTCACATACATAAAAAAACACATTAAGAACATTCAGGCTTCATTTTAAAAATGTTGAGCATACTAGGATAGCAATTCTGCTAGTAGTTATGCTTAGATGGAGAGAAAAAGGAGAGAGGAGCTCTGGAGAAAGGTACCAGGGCCAGAGACATGAGGAGAGCATAACCAGAATTGACAGCACGAAATGCCACAAAAATCATAAGTGGCTGGATAAAACTACTAAAGTTGAGATTACAGAGAGACAGGAAAGAATGAAGAGCTGTCAATGGGGGAAATGAAGTGGGTAGACAAAGAACTATAGGAGGAAGTGTTAGCAGTGAGGTGGAAAGATCACAAGTCTAACAGAAGCCACGGGAAAAGCACAAAAAGCACATCAAGGGAGAAGAAAGAGCTGTCAACAATGCTAAGGAGAACTGCTAATTGCTTCTTGAGGCACATTTAAGACTAAATACTTCTGGTTTAACATAGAATTGAAACTCCTTCTGATGTATGAGTAACAAGTTGGAAAAAGGATTGAACAAAAAGGAATTCTGAAAACTTCTTTATTGAAACACATCTTTGCAGCTTCTATCCCTTTAACAAGGTAGCTAAGGTGTAGGATATGAGGCGTGAAATACTTGTGCTTATTCACTTATTCAATAAGCACATATCAAATATCTATCATCTAAAACATAGATGCTAGATACTATGGGGATATACTCAAGAGCTCTTAGTCTAATAAAAAAAGATATAGCATTAGCATAAACAACTCAGATACAAGGTGGAAATCATGAGGCCTAAAGGAATAGTACAGATGAAGAAATATATGAATTCAGGAAAGAGACATGACCTTACTCAGAAACTGTGATCAATGAAAAGTAGGCCACTGGAGTAAAACATGGCTGAGCAGAGACTTCCAGATTTATTTCTGCAAATAGTAGCAAATTACTTAAAACATTTATTCATTTGTTACACTGTAATCAAGTACCTACTTTTAAAATAGGATTGCTTTTTTCCTATATTAGATGACATTATAGTTAGGCTCCCAAGATAATATGAATGTGAAGCATCTGCTAGTTCTACAGTAATAAGCAGACTGCTCTTAATCAGGTAAAAACAGGAAAGTCTTAATTCCTATTCTTCCCTGAGCCACTTTCTAATAGCAAGGATTAGATTGTCTCCTTGATCTACCTCAAGATTATTTCTAGAAGGAGAAGAAAGAAGCTGATTTTTCTCAAACTATCCAACAGGAAATAAGATGACTAGAGTGTCTTTGTGTAATAATTTACTTCATGTGTTCTAATTATTAATACAGTGCTAAACAAAAAGGCTTTATGCATTTTGATGAGCTCACTTACTGGCTATTCAGGAAAATGAGCTTTGAATGGCATGCCAGGAATGGTGAGATGACAGTCAAAATAGATATTCTGTATTTATTTGAGAACTGACAAACTTATATCACAAGAAATACTGCTTTGAGGCAAATAAGCTCACTGACGCCAATAATCAAAGAAATGGAATACTACAGTTTCCATATATCTGAACAAGAAGTCCTTGGACAGGGCTCTGAGTGGGCCCTAACCACGAAATATACTGATGGATGGCTTCTATTGGCTTTGAGTGTCAGATATCTGACAGACTATCTACTTTCAGACCATTTTATTATAACAAGTGTTTCCATGTCTGCTGAACCACCCATTGGCTTGACGCAGGTTTCTCAGCCGGTGACAAAACATCACATCTCTCCCATGTAGATAATTGAAGGGGGGAAAAATACCAAAAAGAAAGCAATTGAGAAAAAACCAATTAACTCCTTCCAATTACAATTAAATGAAACAGACTATGGGTTTTTTAAAGATAGGTTTATTCTTTTTTATGGTACTCTACAACCAAAGCCACACAGACTGATGGCAACTGTTTGGTCCTGTCAATGAGGTCACTTAATCAAACTTGTTCCTGACTAATTATATTTTTTGTTCACTTTAACAACCTATTTCTCCATGATCGTTCCGATCAGCTGTACAATCCAGTGTTATCACAAAAGCAACACCAAATGCTAGATCAAAGCGTTTCTGGTCCTGAGTGTCTGACCTTATGGGCTGAGCCTAATTCCATGCTTGGGTACAGTATTTTAAAAAGAAAACTAATCCATTAGTCCACATTTTTATGATTATCTTATATAAGGGAGTAGGAGAGGAAGAGTAACCAATGGTTGTTTGACTACTAAGTTCCAGGTATTTTATCTATCTTTTTGTATCCAGTTTCCATCCCATCATTACTTACTTACTCATTTACTTACACACACACACACACACACACACACACACACACACACACTTTAAAAATTTATGTAGTGATAGGAGAAATGATATGAATGAACTCAAAAGAAAAACACTATCTATATGAACACAGCTGCTACAAGCTACTTGCAGTTTTCCATGGTACACATGTTACCCGGGAATTCATCCCACTGCTGCTCAGAGGCAGGCTCCAATGTTGTAAAACGTCAGGGTAAGAAGTTTGTCCTTCTGGTAGCTTTAGTGCATTCATCAACAACAGGAAGCATTTAGAAGTCTAGGTTTCTCTGTACTATTTCAGTATTGTGCTGATAGAGCAAAGAAAATGATCTAAATGTACAGTGATGAGAGAGTGATTCAATACATTTTGGCACATGCATACAATGGAATGCTATACAGCTTATTAAATGTTTTTGAAAATCATTAATGACATGAGAAAACACTTATGACAAATTTTATGCCTTTTTGGCAGGATTAAAATCATGAATAAAATATTATTGCAGTATATAAACATGTATTTCATTCATGAATAAGATAGCAGTTATCTCCTACTGGTAATATTATAATTTTTTGGTATATTTCTTAATTTATAAATCTAAAATTAAACTATATCGTTTTTATAATTTAAAAATATTTACACAATAGGTATGGAGTTTATAGGTAAAAAAATAGATTAGAAGAGTAGCTCCCTCACATAAATTAAGGTCTCAAGAGGATGATCAAGGTCATCTAGTCTCATCTTCCACCACCCTCTTCAACAGATAGTGTGCTCTGAGATTTGTACTGACTTTCCTCCTTCTTTATATAGGGACTGGTCTCTCCTGCCTACAAGCTTTTGCCTACAAGCCTCCTTCTTTACGGAATATACATTCCCTTACTTTGACTTATCAAATTCATATTTGCAAGGCCCTTCTCAGGTCTTACTCATCCAGGATGCCATTCTAAACTGTCCAGGTTATATGTTAATTGACATATAGCATTGGGTAAATTTAAGATAAACACTTTTTGATTTGATATACTTATGTACTGAGAAATGATTACTACCATAGCATTAACTAACATCTCCATCACATCATACAACTACTATTTCTGTTTTGTGGTGAGAGCATTTAAGATTTACTCTCTTAGCAACTTTCAAGTATATAATACAGTACTGGTAACTGTAGTCACAATACTGTGCATTATATCCCCAGAAATTATTTATCTTATAACTGGACATTTGTACCTTTGACCAATATCTTCCTATTTTCCCCATCCCCAGCCCCTTGTAACCACCATTCTACTCTGTTTCTAGGTATTCAGCTTTGTTAGATTCCACCTCTAAGTGAGATAAAATAGTATTTGTCTTTCTTTGTCTGACTTATTTCACTTAGCACAATGTTCTCAAGGTTCATCCATGTTGTCATAAATGGTAGGAATTCCTTCTTTCTCAGGATTAAATAACATTCCACTGTACATATATACCACATCTTCTTTATCAATTTATCCATTGAGGGACACTTATGTTGCTTCCAAGTGTGAGACCTCAGAGGGCTTGAACATTACATTATTCATCTCTGAGTCCCTTTGTTTCTAGGACACTGTCTGGAGTACACTGGGCCTCAGAAAACTTCTGTTGACCTCTGACAAATTCATCCTCAACAGACAGGACTGATTCATGAGTGGAAGGCATTTAAATTCCGATATGAGTGTTTCAAAACAATACAAAGAACATTAATTAAATAAACTTATTTAGGACACTGTTTTTCTTCAAAGGAAATGGTTCTATATTGGGCTTAAGAACAGAAAGTGTTGGTCTTTTAAACTTTCGCCCATAGTGACCAGAACAAAATAAGAAAGATCTTTGGACTTAGAAAAAATCAGAAAGGCAGACCTCAAAGATTAAGGTACACATTTTTTTATTTGGCTATTTAAAGAACCTGGCATATACTGATAGCTATCATTTTATTTTCAATTAACTAATATTTTCTTTAAGAGTTATGCTAACAATAACTGCTTCAAAGCTTAAATTTGGGACTTTAAAGCTAAATCCGAAATATTAAATTTGTCCCACTTTTCAACTCTAACTTTTTCAAATATAATTCATAAAAATAGCTTTAACCCACAATTATAAAATTAAGTCCTCTATACTTCTAATTTCCTATGGCAAGTGATTAAAAAACAGAAAAAACTTCGTTAAATCACCTTTATTTATGCCTTAATGGCATGTTCTCCCTAGACTATGGAGATAGCCTCTATAATTCTTTATGCTCTAATATCTCCTATGCCTAGAGAACAAAAGAAATTCTTCAAATAGAGAAGTGTAATTTATTAGATAGCGGGGAAATATTAATTGATGAATTCGACCTCATTTGCTGTACATTTTTCTACCCACATATTTAATCTCTTGTTATTTTGGGGAAAAATACAGTCATAGTATCCACTAGTAAGATAAATTCCTGGAAAGAATAAAAATAGTTATAAAATGTTATTTGTGTCAGAGATTGCTAACAGTTCGCACAAACCTATTTCCTCTTCTTCCTTGGCAGACAGCTAGAATACTTGAGTTTCAGCCATTTAAATATGACCAGCCAATGCTTTAGGAAACAGAATTGTTGGCTTCGCCCTCTTTCTTCTCCTCTGCTGGCTGGATACAGTTAACAAGTTCCCAGGGAGTGGAGAAAGAGGGAGAGGGGGAGGCAAAAGAGAGGAGTTTGATTCCCTAAACTTCCTGCCAATCAGAAATACTTTGGACAGTTCTGTGAAAAATAAACTTCCAGTGAGATTAAATCCTAATGCATTTTGCCCTATTTGTTATTGCTTTAAATATTCCCCTAGCCCAATACTATTTCCCATATAAGCGATCTGAAATCTATATCTTTCAAGCTCACATGCACGGGAAATCTGCATATCATCTGTTGTATGCCCTGATTTAAAAATTTTTTTTTTCTCCTGAACATGGATGTCATTTTTTTCCCTAGAAGCATATGTAAGGTAAATAAGCCACATATGTCCACATTTACATTTATTAACTTACTCATTTATGCTATCAGTTTCAGAAGAGAATACGGGGCCTGACTTTGAGAAGCTCACAATGTAGCAAGAAATACAGACTGGTGTAGCACAAGTGTAGCCTGATGTGTAACATGTGTACTTTCTGGTTACCTTCCTTTCCTTTCCTTTCCTTTCCATCTTCTCTATGGATGGCCTTCTCTTCACCCCAGGGCCTTCTCCCCCTCTTCCAGTACCCATTCGCAGCTCACACAGAGAAAATTGAGCCACCCACTTGGTAAATAGCAGCAAAGACTGAAAAATTCACAAAGGTAATCTCAGATGGATAGATTGGTGAAGGGTATTTGGAAAAACAAGGAAGGGTTTGCTGAGATGATGCTAGCTCTGGAGATAGATCTAGAAGACTATCTGATGGTAATACAGATAGGACCTGATGCCCAACTTGAAATAGAGAAGCTTACAATGACTGTGTTAAAGTCATCAGATAAAAAGAAGCAAAGGAAAGCAGAAGGTTTGATTAATTGTAAGACAAACCACCCTCCTGGACGGGCCCAGGGAAACACAAGTCATATGTGTAAGCATCTCAAGCTATACTCTGAGGAGAATGATCCCAGAAAATGACTGGTCTGCTTGCTAATAATCAGGGATTCATGATGCAGAGCCTTGGAATATTGCTTTTAATACAATTTCTGTGGTGAAGTCTGAAATGCAAAGTTATTAAATTTTTAAAATTACTTTCTGATCTTTTAACTAGATTATTTAAGTATTTTTCTCACTGTGTGTAGTTTGACAACATTTGCAGATACAGAAAGCATAAAATTTTCCAAAAGATTAATTTTATCAAAGGGTTGATTGCTAATTTTGGTTTGCTTTCTCACATGTTTCTTCGTTTTTCAGCGTTATAAAGTAGGTGAATAATACCCATTATAGCCTGTCCTTTTTAAAGATGATCCTGAAATTAAAATCCTATAATCACCTCCTAGAAAGGTTTCTAAAAAACTGGTACACCTTTTCTTTAAGATAATTATTTTTCATGACTGATTGACCCAAACTTTCTCTTTACTCTGATTGTGTTTCTGGAATTTCACAGAAAACTTCAATCGTGGAATCCTTTACAGATGAAGCAAATTATTCTGAAATTTTACATGTGGTTATTGCTTTCTCCTGATTCAAAAAACACTTCTACTGATAGTTATTATTATTACTACCAGCTCTCTTCATATTATATAGAATTCCCTACAAAAAAGGCATTTACAAAATGATTTTTGGTGCATGACATTAAGACTATATGAAAACATGAAAAAAGAACAAAATGAACCAGTTAGTTGTGCTTACATTTTGAGGAAATCATTCCCAAATATCGGCATTAATAATACTGTTCTTTTCCTCAGTGTCTTAAATTATTGCTGTGACATACAAATTTTATTTTGTCATAGGCCAAAGATCCCAAAGGTACCATAAATTATGACCTGTAATTTGGGATCTCATTGCAGAGGTTTTATTTGGTCATCTTCTACTATCTGTCTCCTTATTTCGATTGGGCCATGGAGGGTTGGTTAAAGGTGAACATTTCCTATAAATGAGTCTCTTTACCTCTATCTCCCAGGCTGATTCATGACCTAATACAACCTTTGGCCCTAAGAAGGCAGATTTCTAAGAGAATATTCTGCTAGTTTTAGATAGTTGTTTGGCTTCATATCCACAGTCAGGTACCCTATTAAATATGCTCGAGAATTTCCACCCCAGTGAATATACAAAATGCTCATTCTCCTTCTCAAAATAAAATTTTATTTAAAAAAGGAAGCAACCATTAATCTAAGTATAATGAAGAAATAAAAAATCTAAATGCATAGTGATTTAAACCCTGTGAATGCTTAAAATAACTAACCTATTTAGAAAGTAAATCATAAAATAAGACCACAGAGGGCAATGAATTGGACATTTAAGAATAAAAGGGTTTAAGTGTTAAAAACTAATAAGAAAGCTGATTTCCATTCACACACTCTTCTACACACTCATGTACTATTCTACACAGATACACACACACACACACACACACACACACACACACACACACAGAGCTGTTTTCTCCTATAACCTAAAGCCTGAGCATCTTTACTAATTTATATATGCCAGTGCCACCGAAATACAATTATTTTGGGGGTGATGGATATGTTCACTATTTTGATTGTGGGGATGATTTCACAGGTTTATAATATATATACAAAACTTATCAAATTTTATACTTTAAGTATTTATTGAAATAAAATACATATTTTATTATATATCAATTTGAAGTCAATAAAGCTATTAAAATATGTAATAAAAAGTAGTATGTGTTCTCAGCTTAATGCATGTATACAATAGACAGAAATTGGGTTTTAATCACTTACTGGTGCATAACTGTCAATAAGTAAACAACTTCCAAGACTTTCCCTAGAAAAGGAACTAAAATTAGCAATAGAAATTAGAAAACTGGTTACAGAAACTAGGGGTAATAGAGGTGGGGGAGTTACTGTAAAGGGAAACCGTGAGCTTGAGCAGTCAAGGACAGAAGCCATTAGAACAGGGGGTTACTTAACAGAAATACAGTATTTTGGCTGCACATTAAGAAATTTTACAGGGCACCTGCGTGGTTCAATCAGTTAAGCAGCTGACTGCGGCTCAGGTCATGATCTCATGGTTCGGAAGTTCGAGTCCCACATCGGACTCTGTGCTGATGCTTGGAGCCTGGAGCCTGCTTCAGATTCTGTGTCTCCCTCTCTCTCTGCCCCTCCCCCGCTCATGTTGTCTCTCTCTTTCAAAAACCAATAAGCATTAAAAAAATTTTTTTTTAAAAGAAATAGAAATTTTTCAAGGACACAGGTTTAGGAACATGGGTTGAGAAGCCTCCTTTTTGAAATGGGGAAACCATATCACACAGGAAGTAGCCCCTACAATCCAGAATACTGATTGCACTCAGCAGGTCAGTCTCCATGGGGGTGTTGGGCAGCCAAGGCAGAACTGGTTGGGGCTCATGGGAAGGGTTGGTGGGTGGCAGGCTGTTCAACCTGTTTGGAAATCGATGAGCCTAGTTATTGAAAGTAGAATCTTGAGACGGTTAGAAGGTCAGGCCCAGTTTGAGATGGATTCTTTTTCCCCTCTGAGTACTTAGGACACTTACTACTGGCTCATCAAGTGTCTCTAACAGTACTCATTTGCTTTAGAGCTATTTCGGTGTATGCCTTACCAAAACCAACTCTCTATTTGAGTTCATAAGACTACAATAGACAGCATTTCTTATAACTGTTTGATCCCTCATATTACTGACAAAAAATTGAGTGAAAGAATAAAATTAATGTTAGTAGGGTTTCCTTAAAGCTCATTAGTACTGTTTCACAGCTGACACCATCTTCTACTTCAAAGACTCTTTGCTATGCACAGAACCAGCTGTCTAGTTCACCTAAGTAAAGAGTGGACATCAGAATCCCAGAATTTAATCACAATAACCTTTTAACCCATGATAGATCCTGGGACCGCTTTATGAAAAGTTACAGAGGTCATTCTGACAGGAAGCCAAGAAATTTGAATGCAATCTTCCAATTCAGAGAGCTCCTTGGGCTTGCCTACTGTGTGATTCAACTTGACTGAGTTTCTGAGCAGTCTATCTCAGCAGGAGACAAATCCAACAGTAAATCTGCTTTGGGGTGGATAACATAACATTTATCTTTCATTGCCCACTTCCTGTATTTTATCAGTGGGGGACTGATTGAAGAGACGATGTCTAGGAACCAGACACTGGGGTTCTGGTGAGGTTAAGCTGTTAAGGCTCACAAGCTTTAGGCACAAACATACTCATGGTGCTGCATGCTGCCTTCAGGTCCACTCTGTAAAGCACAGCAGTTAGAAAGCACCAGTCTGTATTATTGATAAGTTACCAAAATAAGCTCTTTGGGCTTCTTTGGTGTCCATTACACACAGAAGGAGAAGGGCACAGTCTCTCTAATTTGATTATTCTAATCCAGCGTAGCTGGCAAGATCCAAAAGGGAATAAGGTCTCTGCAATTTCCTTCAGTGTGTTTCCGTCCAATTCAATCAAACAAATGTTATTAGAGTCTAATAAGTTCCATATACCATGTTGGGTATTGCGGATGCAGGAACAAATGAGCTAGTCCCCATTCCAGGAAAGTAGGTGCTTACCCAGAAGGGCTGTTCTGAATGCCTAACCAGGACAGAGGGTTGAGCAGAGCTTGCCCTTTGCAAGATTGTGCAAGACCAAGACCTATGAGAAACAGGTAGGGATGAAACAAACACCAAAAGTGGAAGGCACCATTATCAGGTCATCAGTGCAAAAGGGCTAGGAATAGGGGGAGGAGCCAGATATATAACTGAAACTGAAGAAGCAAAGAAAGTGGGAATCAACCTGGAGAAATTCTTCTACCTAAAGAAACAGACATTGATGTTTTTATAGCAAGCTGGTGCTATAGGATTTGTTAAGAGCACTAACCCAGGTGAGATCCAACTCTTCAGAAGCTAGTTCAGGGAGTACAGATGTGTTAACAATTCAGGAGGGATAAATTTTCAAGGACTATGATAGAGGTATGTCCTCTGCCAGAAAGGCTAGGCAAAGCAAGTATCTTCTAACTTAATTAGGAAGACAAACTGATAAATGAATTCTAATCACAGGGAACAGCTGATGTATAGATGCAAGAGAATGACAAGGATTAGAGAAGACCAAGTGACTCAGTGTGGCAGGTGCATATTTATGTGAGGGTAAATGGCAAGAGACAAGGTTGCAGATATAGGTTGGGGGCAGATGGTGACAGGACTTGTTTGGTGGAGCTGAAATTTTAGATATTATCCTGAAAACAATGTGGAGATAAACAAACTTTTGAGTAAAGGCTGTTCACTCATGAATGGTCCCTCGAAGCTCTCTCAGCATGCTGTTGGCTATAAGAAGCAGATAACGAGCTCCCAGAGACCCTTGCTCATTTTCTTCTGAAATTCTCTGGTTCTCGCTTTGAACCTACGCTCCTATTCTCTGCTTTGCGAAGTTTATGCCTTGACACTTGCCTGTCTTTGTCTTGCCCCTTTTGAATTACAGATTACTTCCTGAACTCTGATCTGGTACTCTCCCAAGGGGCCACTGTTCCCAGTAAGTGCCAAAACAAAACAAAAACAGATAGCACCAATATTCTTCGTCTGGTCTTCACCCCTGGAATGCTGTTAATCAAAGGCAGAGACACGGCAGGAACATGGCTGGATCTGTTTGGAAGTAGATTAGAAGAGGAGGAGGGTAGGCTGAATTAGAGGAAGGAAGACAACTAGGTACCACAAGTAGAGATAATGATGATAGCTGCAGAGAAGATCAATGTTGATAATGAAGAAGTAGAATCTATAAGACTTGGTGTCTAATTCATGCTGAAGGTAAGAGGGAGAGAATAATGGAAGATCATTTTGTTGCTGAGATTTAGGTAGTTATGAGACATGCAGGCAAACATGTCCATTTGGCCATTGAAAATCCATATCTATTTTAATTTAAGAGAGGTTGGAAACAAAGCACAGATTTGTTATATTTGATATACACTGATGTAAATGAAGCCATGAAAATGGATGAGAGAATGAGATTGCTGTGGAGAGTATTCAAGATAGGAAATAAGACTAAGGAAGAGAAATCAAAGGAAGAAGAGAACCAAGAAAAGCACCCTCAGCATAAGAGAAGGAAAGGATTTCAAGAAAGAGAAAATTGTCAATAGTGTCAAATTGGTTAAACTGAATGAAAAAGAGGCCAATGGATATAGCAATTCAGATGGGAGCAAGGGGGATGAAAATTGAAATAGCCTGAAAAGTGAATGAAGGTCAATAAAAATTGAGTATATTTATAGGTCAAGGAAGTGGGATGAATAAGAAAGGAGTAAGAAAGGAATAAGAAAGGAAAGGCAAATTCAGAGTGGATAATTAACTTTAATTCCATTTTTCTATGTCTGGGTATGTGAAAAATGATCCATAAAACAATTTTTTATTCTTCTCCAATGCTCCAGATAGAACAAGACTGAAGGTAAAAAAAATGCAGCATTAGAAAGGACAGAGAAATTATAGATGGATATTTTTTTCTCTGGCTTTTTGAATCCTAAACTTAAAGCAGAGAGCACTGTTTTAAAGATGGTGTATTATTTAAATATGCCTAAGTGTACTAATACTAATTCCAGTAAGTCATCATTCATTCACATTTTTTAGGAAAGAGTGATCTTTATAACTGAAGAGTTAATCTAGTTGAGTAGACATCATACATATCACTAAAGAATATATTCCCAAATAATTACAAGAAAACCCATTAGCTATTAAAACTATGCCGAACAAAATTCAATCTTTCTTTACTAGTTTAGAAGGAACTTACAGTGCCCCGGGGCCATCATTATAAACATTAAATTCTCATTGAATATATAGAACTGTCAGTTCTATTGATATTTCTGGTAGAAAAGGCCTTGTCTATTTTTAGACTTGCTAAATACATTGACAGATAGGTTGGAAGAAATAAAAGGTTAATGTCACAGCACAAAATGTAGAGAATTGTCGGTTTGCTTCTGTTCCCTGAAATACTATGATTATTTCCTGTGGAGAACTTCCCACCATGGTTATCAGTAATCTTATTTTAATAAATTTACTGCAGGTCAAGAATATAGCATATATTGATGTATATCCCAAAAACAACTATTTTGGGAATAAAATAACATGTGAGATGACAACACATTTCCATGGTTTCATGAACTACTTCGTGATAGCACGTGATGGACCATTTCTGTTTTCACATTCATCCAACTGTACCATTTCAGTAATGAAAGGATAGGGTATTTGATTTACTAATTCCAACAAAAATTGTCCCTAAAGTTGTTATTATGTTAAAAAATACTCAAGTCACAAGGCAAATGCTGTTAATATATATGAGTGAGGTGCACCTGCAGAATAAAGTATCAGAGTGTGTGTGTGTGTATATATATATATATATATACACACACACACACTCTGATACTTTATATCAGAATTTATATATATATTTATATATATACACACATATAAACACATACATATATATACACATATATATACACATATGTATATGTATATATATGTGTATATATATACACATATATATACACATATATATACATATGTATATATATGTATATATATGTATATACTATATGTATATATACTATATATATATATATATATATATATATATATATATATATATAGTAAGAGGGCAACAAAACAAGCTACAATCAGGAAATTTGTTCCTGAGGGAAAGGACATAGCCGAGATATTGAATATGGCTTATAATTGCCATTATCAAAGGGAAAGCTAAATGATATCAATAGTTTAACAGTCTTCAGGGCTGACTGTTTCAGCTTTCAGTATTTATATAGTATCCTCAAGGAGGTGCAGCCTTTCATTAGGATATCGCATATGTAAAAACACATTGCTTGGTTAGGTATCTACAGTATGCCAGGTCCTAAGGGTATAAAGATGCAGCCTGTATCCTATTAGACTGACACTCTAACAAAGTAAACACACATATATATGAAGTATATATAAAAATATATATAAAATACATATAAACGCATATACATGAAAGTGAGGACTGTCAGAAGAACAATCAGGGGCTCTTGGGTGGCTCAGTCAGTTAAGCATCTGCCTCTTGATTTCGGCTCAGGTCATGATCTCATGATCCTGAAACTGAGCCCCGCATTGGACTCCTCACTTGTGGAGCCTGCTTGAGATTCTCTCTCTCCCTCTCTCTCTCTGCCCCTCCCCTGCTCTCTCTCTCTCTCTCTCTCTCAAAAAAATACACAGCTTATTAGTAATTTATCCTTTGTTTTAGATTTAAATGGTACATTTAAGCTGTATTATTTTGGTTTTCTCCAAAACCACATTGAGATATGTCTTCAGAGTATGTTTTCATTTTTTCTTTCATCAGATATGACACAAAGACATGTGCAAATATCATTCCTGCACATTTGTCATGGAATGAAAGCATTATCAGCATCACTTCCCATACCAATCCATATTCATTCTGAAGCTCCATTTGAGAGTTAAATACAAAAACAGCTTTACATCCCTTAAATAGTGGTCCTCAAAATGTGGACCACCTAAATCAGAATCTTCTAAGGATGCCTTACAGAAATGCAGGTTTTTAAAATCTCTGTCCTAGACCTATAAAATAAGAATCCCAGGTAATGGAGTATGATAATCAGCACTTTTCACCTAGTCTCCAGGTGATCTGTGTATGCTTCAACGTCAGAAAGCCACTGCCTCCAAAAGCCAGGAATGTTCTCCCCTCCCGCACTCCAGCATGTGTGAAAGTAGTCCCCCTCTTTTGATTTAGCCTTCAAGAGACTTAGTATCAAAACTGATGTTGAACTCTTAAAACTACCATATTTTATCAAATCCAACTAATTCATTAATTGTATGTTGCATATTATTATTTCATGGATCACTAAGAAAAATGCTGCCAATCAAATAATGATATATGTCAACAGTAAGATGCCTCCTGATTTTGGAAATGTCAAAATATTTGGAAATATGCGCATCTTAGAATTGATGAAACATGTTAACCCCTAAATTTTAACTCTTGGGTGAGAAGATGGTCAAAAACAAGGTTTGAGAGATGAATAAAAGCGTGTTAGGAAACTCTGTGTTGGGGAGGGTACTTTCAGACATTAGGAAGACTGAGTACAAAGATACAGGGACATGAACCTCACAAGCCTGGTCCAGAGAGAGTTATAAAATCAGATAGCTTGCATTCCAATATGTTCCTTGATACTTACCAATTGAATGACACTGGCACAACCTAACGTTAAACCTTCTGGATTTCTGTTTTATTATTTGAATCTTAATCTGCTATATAGTATTGTAAGGCTTAAATACAGAATATACGTGAAATATTGAATACCTTGTCCAATACATAAAACATGCTTTTCAATCATAGTTTATTAGTATTATTATTATTGCTAGAGGGAATAGTCTAGTGGAGAGGGAATGAGGAGTGGGAGTGGTAAGGAGGGATAGGCTTTTGATGGTTGCATATTGCCAAGAAGTTTAGAATCTATTTCCTAGGTGATAGGGAATCACTGGACAGAGATAGTGACTGGTTTGATTTGCATTTGAGAATGATTACTCTGGTGTTGGTCTGCACAATCAATGGATTCCAATGGAGGGACCTTGGGAGGTTCTGGCCATAGTTCAGGAGAGAGATAGCAATGGCAGTCAGGATGGAGGCAGGAAGACTTCCTGGGTAGAGTCAAAAGGTACTTAAAGAGGTAAAACTACATGACTTGGTGACTTATCTGATGTAGTGAGTGTTTAGTGAGGACACTTCCCAGATATTTTAGTTTACAGAATTACTTTCAGACAATAGATGCATATTTTAAAGATTTAAACCAATCTTTGCCCTTAAGACAGGTAAAACTTCAAATGGAAAACCTTAGAAGTCAACATATAATTAGCATTCATAGATACCATTGAATAAAGAGAGGATAATGTCAGGGAGAAGAAATGGCATGGACAGGAGGTTAATATTATCAGGATTGGATGAAGCTAATTAGGAATAGGAAACTAGACATTAATCACAGAGTTCATACGTCCTTTTGGGCATCTAGCCTACCAGGAATTTCATGCACACACACAAAAGTTTCATGAATAACAATAGGGACTACAATAATTTGACACACAGCTACAGCTAGGGGGGTTGTCCTATAGCTGGAATCAGAAAATCTGAATTCAAATCTTTGCATTAACCATTTAATATCTTGCAATCTAAGGCAAATTAGCTAACTTTACTGATCCAGTTTCATTCTGTAAAAACAGGGACTAATATACCTCTTTTATAGAATTTTTGTAAAAGTATTTTGAAAATTGTGAAGTGCTATACTTACTATACTATATACATTTTGTCTGATACAAAGTTTCACACCTTCATTGAAAAATTAAAACTATATCTTCATGAGTCAAGATAAAAAGTACTTAAATTATTTTTAGTTTTAAGAAAGTTAACTCTCATTTACAAAGGCCACTTACTTTTTAGATACATTAGCAATTAAGATGTAATGCTAAGGAAAGTCTCTTGTGAAACAATATGAGCAAATAGAAAGGAGATGCAAATACTTAACTTATTATAGGGCAGATTCTGACTTTTTCATTAGGATCTGAAAAAAATTGTTCTTGAAACAGAAATCAGAGTTGAATGACCTCTACCCTACAGTCAATTCAAAATTTTTCTAAGTAACCCTAGGGTAATGAGAAAGTGAAGAGAGGAAAGAGTATTAAAAGAAAAACCAAAATAAGGGTACAAGGAAATGATGACTTCAGCATGTACTTGAACATAACCTAGAAATCTGAAGAGAAAAAAAGAGCACGCAAGCATTTTCATTAAAATATGACATTATTCATATTGCATTTATCCTTAGGTTTTCTCTTTCGCAACTTCTATATAATTACCTTAGGTACAGAAACCTTTTCCATGTCTAAGTGGGCCTACCTGAGCTATATACAGTTGCCCATTTGTTCTGATCCAGATCCAGCTTGATAGTGTATGAAACGTGTGGTGCCTATTCTAGCCCTTTTTAAAAAGGTAAAAATGTGCCTTCAAGAAAAAAAAAAGGTATTTGGTGGCGGCTCTATGCTCAGCCCTATGCTCAGTGTTGGGAACACAACTATGAATTGTGTAGATATGGTCCTCATGGAGTTTACGGGCTCAGTGGAGAGAATGATAACCAAATAGGTACATACAATACAATGCTCCTATGGTGTAGGAACCTTAGGGTACACATAAACATTAAAAATAGTACCCAGCTTGGAAGTTGGGGCCCCAGAAGTCTTCCCAGAGGAAGATATATCTAAGTTGAAACTTAAAGTACACAGGACTTAGGAGAAGACAGATGGCAAAACGCAGAAATGTATAAATACTAGGAGGCTAGAGAAAACCTGGCTTCTGTGAAGATCATATGACTGTTGTGTGTGCTCATGAGCATGTTTGTGTGTGTGTGTCTTCGGGGTGGAGTGAGAGCAACAGCAAGAATTCAGAAGTAAGACTTCAGACAAGGCTTCGGAAGTAAGCGGGCATCAGGTCGTAAAGATGCTTAAAGGCCACATCGAGGAGCTTGGTCTTTACTATAACATTACTCAGAAACCATTCAAGAATCTTAGGCCAAGATCCAATAGCATCAATAATGTTTTAAAAGGAGCATTCTGACTGCATTGTGGAAAAGAGATTGGAGGTGCAGCAGAGGACAGACCAGCACAGATATTAATTAGCCATCAATATTCTAGAAGAGGGTCTGACTCAGTGATGTAGTCACAGGAATGGGTGGAGGAAAAGAGAATCAAGCAATATATCCCCCTGAATCATATTGGGGCCTCAGAATCATATTAGATTTCCTTCAGTGCCTCAAGGTGGACCAGATATAGAATTAATTAGAACACGGAGCATAAGAGAAAAGGACAAAGGCCATAGAAATGATAAGGGTGCTAAAATATACCCATAATGTGGCCAGCATTATGCTCTGTGTTTTACATCTCATTTAATTTTCACAATTACTGGGTGAGGTACTACATATCACTTCCTTTATAGTTGGGGACTTTCCCACAATCTATAGCTGTTTGATAAGGAAAGTTGGGAATGGTGGCAAAATGTATTTGCATTTGAGAGTTTTTAAATTTGAAAGGGACACCCATGTAAACACAAATAATACATGTAAATAAGTGTAGGAAATAACGCTATTTCAAAATTAATTCACTTAAGATTTGAATGCTAAATCATTACAGAAATGAAAAGGAAAAATATACTGTGTGTGATTAACCTGAATGGCAAGACTAGAGTCATATAAACCTTGTGTATGAAAGGAAGGTTGAAGAAAGGGATTTGATTTGATATATGATAATAAAAGAAATGGTTTGTGGCAGGAAATGTGGCTCAGTATGTGTAAGGGATGAAGCACATGCTTAGTAAAAGTGAAAAGCTCAAACCTAGCAAATTATAGCAATCTCATGAAAAAGAGTATCGAATCACATAATGAGGAACCAACCTTAAATATTTGTTTCCAAATTATAGCTTACTTTATAACAGAAACCATGTACTGGCTTCTGTGTAATTATGTCATTCCCATATTTGTGATTCTTTAGTTCTATCCAGACTGGATTTTGATATGAGATTTGATGTCATGGAAATGAAACACAATAGTAAGAGGATGGAAGCATAAAAGTCTTTGGATTTGATTCATCTGGAATAAGGTATGATATTCTATATTTTTACAATTCATCCTATCATCACTATAATATTTAAAAGAGAATCACCTAGAAAGGAAATATGAACTGACACTTGAGGGCTAGGATTTGAGGGATGTGTACACAGTAATAACAACATTACCAGAAATTAACGAAATTGTTTCTGACATACGAATCCTGATAGAATTCACTTTTACAAGGTTAGATGGCCACATGCTCATTTGTGATTCTGAACTATCGTGGTGTGCTGTGTACACATAAAAGCACACTGTCCTATTGCCAGGATGTTAATTAAAAGCAATATCTGCAATATGCCTGCCATGATGAACTACTTTCTTTAGCTAAACTAATCACTGCCACATATAATGAGAATAATCTTGATTCGAATTCATAAATGGCTCTGTTTTAAACCTCTCTAAAGATTTCTAAAGTTATGTTTAGATTTCAATTTTATAAAATATGAACACTGTGGCCAAAGGCCTTTATGCCTTGGGACCCAGAAACAATAAGAAGCAACTAAAATACTTACTCAAATATTAAAAGCATTCTGAATATGAGCTAAATTTTGACTTGTGAAAAAGATTATTAAAAGATATCCTTTCTATGCAGAGAAGACTTTGATCATCACTCTCTTAGGTAGCACTATCTAACTCAAAAACATTTTTCTCCTTAAGAAGAATGAGGATTAAGAAATTAGTTACAATTTCCAGCCAGGGATTTAAATACTGATTTCAAGACACTTCAACAGGTTGAGTTAACACAGCAGATAAGTTCTTCTCTATAAATTTCCTACTGACATGTTTCATGATAGAACAAGCCTCATCTGAAAAGCAGGTAACGTCGTGTTTTCTTTCTTTCTTTTTTTTTTTTCAATCTGAGCAAAAGCATGATTGCATTTTTTAAAAGTACCCTGTCTATGGAAAACCAATTTAGTTCCATTAATGAAAAAGGAAGCACAATGTGATTGAGAATGTAATACGGAATTATAGTTCATTAATTCTTCAAGTATGTAATTTTCCAGGCTCCTGATCCCCCATTGATTTCTGTACACCCCCATAGGTCCCACTAAATGTGAGCAAAAGGAAATTTAATCGTGTTGCTATATCATGTGTGGCAATGGCGGTGCTCCACAATTAGGTAGAAACATTGTGAAAGAGATTTTTCCAGTGACTGCTTCACCATGTAGGCCCGTTAACATTTCTTTGTTGTCAAAAATTGATCAATCACAGACCCACGACAACTGGGATGGTGACAGTCTCCTATTATGTGGCCAATACCATCAAAGGAGATGACACTTGTAACAATCGAAGCTGATAATTCAGAACACTTAATTAGGCATGATGAATTGGATGTATGCTTCAATCTTTTTTTTTTTAACTTGTATGCAATATATTTTCTTATTGGTATCATTGCCATGGAGTATGTGAATGCCCATTACAATTTAAACTAAAAAATTATACGCTAAATGATAGAACACAATTATAATTCAGATGGCTGGCTCAAAGAGTTACACCCTGATTTTCTATCTTTTGTAAGGAATATCACTTTAAAATTATAATACTCTTCTCATATCCCTGCCAAGTTATCCTTGGAACTTAAAATTGCTTCATTTTCCCACATTTCAGACTTGGAACAAAATTGTTACCTGTAGCTCATGAACATGGTGTCAATTAGTAAATGTCAGTACATGTGGTCTGAAGAATTATACAGAAAGCCATTTTGTCCCAACAAAATTTAGCAAAATGTTGTATGGTACTGCTTTCTTGCCTTGTGCAGACAGCTAATATTTCAAAGTAGCTGTGGAGCCGCACTGACAACCCTATTGGGGTTCTTCCATAAGGAATCAAGGTCAGAACAATCCTATTGTGCTTTATTAATAGGCTCGAAGCACAGCACATACTTTATATATTAAGAGGAAAAAGCCAGGTGGAATCTTATGAAGAGTGTCCTGAAAACAGCTGTGTGAACAAAAGCTATTTTAGCAGCAAGAGGAAAATCTACCACGGAGGTCAGCCTTTAAATAGCCCTTACAACCATTTCCCCTCTTCAGATGGTGGAGTAGTAAATGGGGCAATCTTCAAAGAGTCTTAGCTATTCATTCTACCCCCTTCATATATTGTTATGATTAGTGGTGCCTCTTCGGCTTAGCCCTGTGTATATAGGTCTGTCACCCAGAATGCACAATACAGGCACAAGCCAGCAATTAGCCTGCACTGATATATTGATATGCTGTCTCAGATCTCAGATCAGCTATGACTGAGTTGAAGGGTAAGTGGTTAAATTCTAGAATGCTTATTAAGAACCCCATCCAGGTAATATTTTTTTCACAGATCGATTGTCTATGTCCTTCATTCTAAAGTACTGTAAAGGAAGGTATTGCATCTTGTTCATCAGTGTATTTCTACTCTTTAAAAGAGTTCCTGACACACGGTAGGCATTCGATAAGTATTTATCAGACAAATGAATGAATTTTATGATGGAAATCATATTTGGCAAGTATCTTTATTGCAATATGAAAATGAGTTTAAAAGCATTTCAGCATAATTCGTGCAGTATGAGAAGTTCATACCCTCAGCCTCTCACAGATCTCCTGGGGCCCCAAGACTATAAGAAAAATAAATAGCACAAAAAGTTGATGTCATTTCTTTTGACTCAGGTCTAAAACAGCTTCTAAGTTTTCAACTCCATTTTAATAGGAACTTATGGCTCAATATGAGCCACAAAAATTTCACAGCCAGGGCATATAGATTATAGCTACCCACATGTGTGATAAACAGAAAAAGAAAACAAGGAAGATAGTAAAACCATAACTAAAGTGATATGGAATTTTTATATTACCAGTAAAACAGCACATAGCTCAAGAAAGAAATAACTCTGCATAGGTCATTAAGGTCACTTTGTATTTTCTTCCTCTCTTCAAAGACATTCTATTATTCCACACCCCATCACTACATGTTTTATTATACCTAATACTTTTAAGATCAAGTGATTCAAATGTTTGATATTTTTGATAATAACCACTTTTATTTGGGTTTTCTGAAGAAATATGATAAACACAAAGCTCAGCCAATTAGGGAACAAACTAGGAACTTATTCTAGCAGACATATAAAGTTTTAATAGTCAGCCATTTTACGTATTCCAGTATTGTTTGGTTTTAAGTCTGTTTGTATATAGTAAACGAAAGAGCCAGAGTAATATATAGGTAATGGGAGATTTACAGTTAAAAAAAAATTTTTTTTTAACATTTATTTATTTTTAAGAGACAGAGAGAGACAGGGCATGAGCGGTGGAGGGGCAGAGAGCGAGGGGAGACACAGAATCCGAAGCAGGCTCCAGGCTCTGAGCTGTCAGTACAGAGCCTGACACCGGGCTCAGACCCACGGACCGTGAGATCATGACCTGAGCCAAGCCAGAGAAAATTATGGAGAGAACACAAAATGCCCAGTCCTCAAACCACAACTGTGGGGGGCAGAGAGAAGTCAAATAGAAAATTTGGACCAAATTGCCCAAGTGTGAGTAAAGAAAGGCAATAGAGTCCATGCAGGAAAACTATGGAAAACAATAAAGAAAACAAACATAGCAGAAAAAGATGGAAAATATTCATCTTAGAAAAAAGTGTAGACCCCAAACAGAAGGAAATTTCCCACAGGCACTAAAGAGGAATATATTAATTAAATAAAAGAATATTTAAACATGAGAGTAGAAAAACAAAATAAAGCAAAAGGAAAATTGCAGGCCTAAATGAATTAAAATTGATCACAACATCTCTACTGAAGCAATGCACAAATTAGAAACAGCAAAAACACAGAATATACATGTCTTAAATAAAGTTTCTAACTAAAAAGGAAGACTTGTGATAATCACAGAATATATATTTGAAAGGAAAAAGATTTAAATAATTAGGATGAAGCTAAGAGAGGAAGGGAAACATAATTCACCTAAGGGTAATTGGGGTCTCTAAAACAGAGGCCTTAATCAATGCAAGAGAAAACATATTTAAAAATATTTTATGTAATTACCCACAATGAAGAAAGATGTTAATTGTACACAGGAAGACCACACCATTTTCTAGGAAATTTGATACAGATTACTCAACATGGAGACATTCTACACTCAGAACTTCGTACCGCTGGCCTCTTGGAAGCGTTCCTATCTTGGTTCGAGTATTACCCACTAAGAGAGTCCTTCGGGGGCCATGCAATCCAAGAGCCTCCCCAGTTGTTTTATTTTGTATAATCAGAGTTTTATTTGTTTGCTTTATTAAACTTTTACCATCTGAAAAATCTGGGTAAATTATGGTTACAAAAAGGAATTCATATTTCATAAACTTGAAAATGTATAAAAATAAAAATCTGGACACAGGGGTAATATGTTAATCTTTGACAGGGCTTTATAAATGTTATCTTAAAAATGCAGTTTAAATACATCTGCAACAACTACTTAATAGTTTTAATAATCTTTCTCTTCTTTCAACCTTAGAGGAAACTTTTTAAAACAAACTGGAGTATATCTTGCTGTGATAAAAGCCATCACACACCTTGTATGTCACATTAAATTGAGTTCAAAGATACAGCCCAAAAAACCACTTAATCTTATTCTGTGACAATATAACTTTTTATTAAATCTTATTACAAATTTAATTGTCAGCATCTGTAAATGGGCACGAATAAAAAAATACAATTTGAATCAAGAAATGCTAGTGCTCCAGAGATTTTGCACTTAGTTTCTCCTGCCAAGAATATTCTTGCCCCAAATATCTGCATGGCTGGCTCCCTTATCCCGTTTAGGTATTTTTGATGATTTGTGGACTCAGAGAAGCCTTCCTTAGACATCTAAAACCACAGCCTCCAAATGCACCTACACTTGATTACTCCCCCCTTTTCTGCTTTGATTTTCTTGTTAAGAAAAATATGTAAGATCCAAGCTATATTATAGTATAATTTTTTTAATGTTTATTTATTTTTGAGAGAGAGAGAGAGAGAGAGCACACGAGCATGAGTGGAGGAGGGGCAGAGAGCGAGGCAGACACAGAATCGCAGACAGGCTTATTCTAGTATAAACTATAAGATACACTCAATTTGCTGTATATGTCTCATCTAGCATACTATAGATTTTACCTCCATTACTGGTCTATGGTCTGCCTCTCCCCCCTACAACACAAGCTCCATGTGGCAGAAACGTTCATCTATTTTCTTGTCTACTGTATCCTGGATGTCAAATTATAGTGCCTTATATATACATTGTGGTCACTAAAGCAATGATTTGTTTAATGAACAAATGACTCATGAAAATAAATAGAATTAGCACAATTGAGTATTGTCTTATTAATTACTACCTTTAACAACTTTTTAGCTTACTTAAACCTTAGGAGCTTAAAGTACATAGAGATACCCTAATAACTGAAGTTTGAGGATTCACTTTCAGTCATGTATTTGCAGGCAGATAATTCTACAAATTCTGGGCAGCTCTGGTTCCTGGAATCTTGAAAGCATCTGGACTTCTTGATTTGGTGTATCTTTGCTACAAAGTACTGACATTTGCCTTTTCCTGGCATTACAGAGGTATGGAGTACAAGAGTAATTTATAAGGAGATGTCAGAGGATAAAATCTCCGCTAGCTAGGGTCTTGTCTTTGGGACATCCAGTTGGCTCTAATATCTTAAGTAACATCAGAACTGCATCAGGGGCGCCTGGGTGGCTCAGTCAGTTAAGCACGGGACTTCGGCTCAGGTCATGATATCATAGTCAGTCGGTCAGTGAGTGGGAGCCCCACGTTAGGCTCTGTTGCATTAGGCTCTGCTGACAGCTCAGAGCCTGGAGCCTGCTTCGGATTCTGTGTCACCCTCTCTCTGTGCCCCTCCCCTGCTCACACTCTGTCTGTCTCTCTGTCAAAAATAAATAAACTCAGGGGCGCCTGGGTGGCGCAGTCGGTTAAGCGTCCGACTTCAGCCAGGTCACGATCTCGCGCTCCGTGAGTTCGAGCCCCGCGTCGGGCTCTGGGCTGATGGCTCAGAGCCTGGAGCCTGTTTCCGATTCTGTGTCTCCCTCTCTCTCTGCCCCTCCCCCGTTCATGCTCTGTCTCTCTCTGTCCCAAAAATAAATAAACGTTAAAAAAAAAAAAAAAATTAAAAAAAAAAAAATAAATAAATAAACTCAAAAAAAAATTAAAAAAAAAAAAACTGCATCATGCTTGCTTACTGCAGTGGGGCTGGAGGGAAATGGAAACGTGAACATGCTTTGACAGAGCATGGCAATTTTCCAGGCAAGCTCCAGATAATACATAGAAGGCGCTTAGCATGGTGTGTGCTATCCGGTTGGAGTTCAGTACAAGTCTGTTTTCTCCACAATCGTCACAGCTCCATCATCTCTCTCCCTGAATAGCTGCTTCACTCTTCTTCCCACTCCCACTTTCACTCCCTTCTGATCTCCTCTCCACACCCATGCTGGAACATCTCTGGGTAAATCAGAAGCTGACCATACTGAAGACATTCAATAGTCTTTGGCTGGCGGCTGAAGATCCAAATCTGAATGACCTGTGAGCCCTCCTAGTTTGGACCCTCGCTGCCTCTAACGCCTTATCCCAAACCATGCTCTCCTGTACTCTTGTGCTCCAGGCACACTGATGTCCTGGCCATTCCTCAAATGTGCCTTATTACCTCCACCTCAGGCTCTTTGCTCCTGCCATTTCTTCTGCACAGACTGCTCTTTCCCCACCCCTGCATTTACTGAATTCTTACCCTTTCCTTAGATCTCAGTTCCACTCAATTGCCTAAGTGAAGCATTTTTTACATGGCTGAGTAGGCCCAATCATTCCTACCCCCTGCGCCATTCCCCACCGCCCACCCCCCCCAAACCGGACAGCATCCCTGCCTCCTCTGCAGTACCGAGCAGAGTCATGCCTGCGAATTAACAGTGGGATGGTTTGGGTAGGTCTCTGTCTTCCCTGAACCATGAGCTCCTTGAGGGCAGGTGGTGAGTCTATTTGATCGTTAGCTCACAGTGCCTCTCCTAATAGCAAGCACTGAATGCATCATCATTGTCACTAGCCCCATCGCTACGATCACTACCATCTCTTCCCTGGGTAGAACCTTTCTTATGGTTTACCCCTAGAGCCTGCCTTCTCTTAAACTAAGGTCAGCTGAACTAGCACACCTGTGATCGCGGCACTTATATAATCACAATCCTACTTCCCCTAACCCTGAATATATAACCTGAAGAAATCTAGCATGCATTTTTGAATACTAACGAGATCTCACCAATCGGAATTTCTATTCTTTGAATCTTTGGAACTCCCATGTGCTATAGTAATTTGTACATTTTCAATTCTGTCTCCTGGATTTTAAATTCCTTAGAAACAAGGGCTGGGCTGCACTTATCTTTGAATACCTGCAGTACCAAAGCTTATCCTTTCAATATAGATGTTCAAATTAAAGTGTTATTTGAACCCATAACTTCTTTCTGATTCTACTTTGTACTGTTCTTAGTCCCTTTCTTCTAAACCTCTATTTCACCCGAATTTGTTTTCTTTACTCTCTTCAATGAGCTACACCTTTCCTTTTATAAACATTGTAAACATACTAGGATCTTTAAAATTTCAGCATATATAATTTTAAATATATAAAAACACAATATATACAGAAGAAAAGAAAACCCTCATTCTAACACAGGGTATTTCAAGTATAGATAAAATAGTATGATATGAAATTTTAATTTGGAAAATAAGTTTCAAGAGAAGAAACTGATCAAGATAGAAAAAGGTCTAAGGATATGAAAGAATAGTTTAGAGAAGCGAGAAAATGCCTTAAAGCAATGAGAATACCGCAGTGAAGTCACAAGAAATCTATTCCACTTTATTTCTTCTAGACCCTGGTTTGATTTTATCCAAATTTTGGAGATATGTGTCTATACCTTGCATGCTTCCCAAAGGGATTATAACTAATTTAACAGGAAGGCTGCAAAAACCTCCCAAGGGAGCAAGGTGTACACATGGCTAGGCAAGAGAGACTCCTGGCAATGAAGTCTCAAAGGGAAACAAGGAGAGCTTTTAAGATCCAGCAAAATGGTCCATGCAAGTCCCTCTGTGTGAATTTGAAGAGTAATTTCTAACACAAATGTTTTCATGTGGTGGCCAAAGTTTTATTATTGGTTTGCAAAGAAACAGAAAAAGTGTGCAAATACCTACTTTCTCAGTCTCTCCTAAGTTCAATAGTAACTTAGTAAAAGCCTTTCTCAGAGGCATCGTTTTAATTTTTTTTACACCTTACTTATTACAAGGATAGAGCTCAGAGAACCAAGAATGGATTTTGATATTTCATTATGATTATCACTAAAAACATCAAAGGTTTCAAGCAAGTTTTTGGCAAGTTGCTACACAATTGCTTCTAATTTTAATTTTGTTTGTTCTTGAAATGTTATTATTTTGTTTTGTGATTAAGGAGAGAACAACTTGCTTTTGATTCAAGCACATGTGCAGCCGAGTTGACAAGTTTTAGTAAAACACAACTTCGAATTAGCTCCCAGAACACATTTACTCTTGCAGGGGTACCATGCAGCTACTTACAGGGATGATCAGGTTTGTTTTTTTTTTTCAAAATGAATTTTGAATCTGTTCAAGCGCATGTGAACTTGTTACCCAACACCCCAGCTTCCTCGCCAGAAGTCATGAAGTAGCCATTTTGTTCTGAAACAAGTGTTACACTTAACACCATGGCCTCATACCTGTTCCTCAAGAAACTTTGAACAGCTCAAGTAAATGGATTTTGAATGAAGCCATATTCTAATAGGTCCCATAGGATGTTGACTCAAAACTTTATATCCCCAGCTATTTAGATGCGTTACCACACACTACAGAATTATTTAGTACTGCCCCTTACTTCAAGTATGAGATTAGTTTTAATACTCTGTAGTTTAACAGTTAAACTTCTCTTTCTCAAAGTAGTAAGTCTGTAAGGACAGTTGGTTTTTAAGGCACATTTGGAATCAAAAGATAATACTTCCATTCCTGGTCCTGCCTCTTGCTGGTTGTGTGAGACTAGAAAAAAAAAATGATAATATCTGTTAACAGTTAAGCCTAAAGTACCTCACCTCTAAAATGGGGCATATCTGTCATTGAGACATGGCTTTATGAGAGGGTCAAACAACATAGTGCATTCCATACTTCTATGAAACTGTTAAAACCACATTCAAATAGTTCTAACAAAATCATCATTTTTAAAGGATTACTTTTATGGGATTATGTCAACTATCCAGAGGAGTTTTTGGAACCAAGAAATAAATTCTTGGGATGGTAAAGACTGGTTTTTGAAATGCACTACAATGGTGTTTAGAAAGGAAACCTCTCCAGAAGTCAGTTTGAGTAGACCTTGCAGTCACTTCAAATTAAGGATAAACTTCTATTGGAGAATCCTACTCACACATAACCTTCTTTTGTTAATGTTTATTTATTTATTCTGAGAGAGAGAGGCAATGTGAGCAGGGGAGGGGCAGAGAGTAGGAGAGAGAGAATCCTAAGCAGGCTCCCTGCTCTCAGCGTGGAGCCTGATGCAGGGCTGGATCCCATGAACCATGAGATCATGACTAGAGCTGAAATCAATAGTTGAATGCTTAACTGACCCAGCCACATAACCTTCTGAACTGCATAATGACATTCAATTATGGGTTCATCAAATTAGAGAATAGTTATGTGGAAGACTCACGTTGATTTAAGAGAAAAAAATTCGGTGTTTGTTAAAATAGAGTTGGGGGTAAGGGGCAGCCAACTCCCCTCACCTTCTTGCTTCACAGACCTGCAGGCTTTGACAAATCCTCTGATGGGGCAGAAGCAGGAGAGATGCCATTCCATGGACCTCAGATGCAATCTCCTTTTCATCTCATCACACAGAGCTGCCCCTCAGAATAAAGTGTCCCTTGGGGCATCTTCTTAAGTTCCACAAACCTGATTTATCTCAAGAATGAAAAGTAGTATCAACCTCCTGAATTGCCTGCCAGTACCCAGAAACCATTCCATGGTCAACTTTTAATATCTGTGGTAATAACATATGGATACTATATATAATTAAATCCATAAGTGATTTAAAAAACTAATGTCAAATTAGTGATACTATAGTAATCCCAATGCATGAATTTATCCCTCTGGTATATATTATTACCCAGACATCAAATGAAACACTAATTCACTTTTAAACCAAAAGAAATTTACTTCCTTAGATCAATTACATTGTTCTAAATCACATCCAATTTCTAAAATATAGTTTCTTTTTTAAAAAAATTTTTAATGTTTTTATTTATTTTTGAGAGAGAGAGAGAGAGACAGAACACAAGCAAGGGAGGGGCAGAGAGAGAGAGGGAGACACAGACTCCAAAGCAGTTTCCAGGCTCCGAGCTGCCAGCACAGAGCCCGACGCAGGGACTGAGCCACCCAGGTGCCCCAATAATTTCTTTTTTTTTTTAAATTTTTTAATGTTTATTTTTTTGGGGGGGGAGGGCATAGAGAGAGGGAGACACAGAATCCAAAGCAGGCACCAGGCTCTGAGCTGTCAGCACAGAGCCTGACGCAGGGCTTGGACCCATGGACCGTGAAATCATGACCTGACCAGAAGTCGCATGCGTAACCAACTGAGCCACACAGGTGTCCCTAAAATATAATTTCTTATCCAGACATATTCATACACTAATACAGGAAGCAAAAATTAGAAGGCCTGGAACTTCTGGAAATTTCTTGAAATTGGCTTTAAATTCCAAAAATCACTACAAGGAAGTCTCAGGAAGTTTTACTGTTTGTGAGCTACATATTTCATCCCATCTTATATAACACATGCCCTATTTCTGTGCCCTTAGAAGTAAAAAGAGCTGGAGTATAAATTTTAAATCACCGCAATGTTTTTTTTAAGTCAGTATAAAAACAAATATGATTGCAAAAACCGGTCAATATAGTAAAATGTGTACAAGTTAACCTCATTTTGAGGCAAATTCATTTCAAGATTTAAATATTTGGACGGGAAAATTTATATTTTAATTTCCAAAAGATTTAGTCAATTATATATATATGAGTCCATTTCTGTTTTAGGTGATTGCCAGATGCATATAATTCCAGGTCTCTCAGTGAATAAATGAAACTTTCTATGAGCTCTAGACTAAAGCCTGTACTTAAAGCCTCAGTTTTTACTTACCAACGTACCACTAATGGACAACTACTCTTGTATATGTAAGTTTTAATTATGAGAAAAGTAGTTATAACTCTTCATCTTACAGAAATTTAAAAGTAAAAAGGCAATTCTGCTTTACAGTCTACATTGCCCACTTGATAAATTGAAGGCAGAATAAACTGATGAAAGGTTATAACTCAAGTCCTGAGAAGTTACATGTTCATTGAAGATCTTATTGTAAAACACTCTTGTAAGTATCTAGAACAGCTTGTTCCTTAAACCACTGACAACGCACAGATTGAAGGAGATATTCCAGTGGAAACAGTCTTAGCTATAAAGTAACTTTTAGTAGTTAAAAAATTATGTATAACATCATCAATTGTCTTATTTTAACTAACTGCCTTCTTATAGATTGGTTGAAAGAATAAAATATACATTTTTGAGAAAAATTCAGAGTTCCTTTTAAAGTGAAAATTAGGTTCCTAAATATCTTGTAGCTGTTTCCCCCACCCCCTGGGAGACTATAATAAGGTAATAAAAGTTAATTGAAAAATATGATGAAAATATGATTTAACTTGAACATAGAGATCTTAGAAATATATTGGAAGTTCTGACTTTGGACAAAAGAAGATGCAAGATCAAATTAAGGCCTAAAAACGTCAATATTGAAAAGAAAAGTATATCCAAATATGACTGGAATTTTAAAAAATACAATTCACCAATAAATTTTAAGCTCGTGCTAAATAAGCACAATGCTACAGCAGCCATTTTTGGGAAAGTGTGTGGAAGAAGAATTACAAAACAACTGTATGCTTCCATGTTTTTGAAAACTTTCAAGTCTAATTTCCCTCTTTAGGTATCAAAGAAGTAAAAGATAAGGCCATTGTTGATAAGGGATGGGTGAGGGTTGTGAAAGGGTAGTTTGATAGAACTGTTAGCAGCTGGATGAGCGGGAACTGAGCATGAAAGTAGTCATTCTGGAGAGTAGGAAAAGAATAGTCTAAGGAATGGTAGTTCTGCATTCCCTCTTGGTATCATATGTTCATGAATGTAAACAGTGACCAGTATGGAACTTGAGAAGCTTAACAGAAGACCATGGGGGAAGGGAAGGGTAAAAAATAGTTTCAAACAGAGAGGGAGGCAAACCCATAAAAGACTCTTAAATACAGAGAACAGAATGAGGGCTGACGGTGGTGGGGAGAAGGGAAAATGGATGGGCAGTGAGGAAGGCACTTGGTGGGATGAGCACTGGGTATGGTACGTAAGCAATGAATCATGGGCATCTACCCCCGAAACCAAGAGCACACTGTATACACTGTATATTAGCTAACTTGACAGTAAATCATATAAAAAAATTTAAAAAAAAAAGAGTGACCAGTCAGTCCACCTGTGTGTTCTTCTCCAGCCATAGTGAGCGCAGAAGCAGGGGGAGTGAAGGGCTATATTTGACAAAAGTTGGGGTTCTGCTGGGGAATGCAACATAGGAAAAAAGATTAGGAGAGTTAATGATATTCATAAAGGAGTATTTAGATTGATGAACCATGGAATCAAATGCATGGATTAATCCAAGGATTAATGTTCTCAATAAAGTCAAATGATTAATGGAGTAAAGATACTAGAGCAGATGAGATGAAAGGATAGGAAGTGTCAGCCTAAGAGTAAGATGCTTGACAGTGAGGTTTTGGCGGTGATGTGGTTATGGTAGAGGACAAGATCAAGTGATGATCATGGGAGTGAGTAGCTGAGGGAATGAGAAGACCAAAGAACCAGAAAGTCGGGGTACTGGTTGGGTCATCGACAGGCATACTGAAAGAGGCAAGAAGGGCATGGGAGAACAATGTAGTCAGTCAGATGTGGAAGTCTTCAATGAATGAAAGAAAGTGGACAAGGAAGGCTGGGAGGTTGCATGGTCTGACAACAGAATTCAAAGCTTAAACCTTATTTCTTAAAAAAAAAAAAAAGACTTCTCTAACCACTAATGCTCACATTCTGCCACATGAGTCTATTTTATTTTCCTTATAGTAGTTCATTCTACATATTGTTTATTTATATGTATGTTTGTTTAAATCCCCACTGAAATATAAACCTCATGAGAGCAGGGACCTTGTCATCTGGGTCACTGCTATCTCCTGGGGGCTTGGAATAGTAATGGGCACATTTTAGATATTGCTGAATAAATACATGAATGAAAATATTTATTAGGCTTCTGCCATATGTCATGAACTATGCTAATTATCAATGAGAAGACAAAGATTCGCAATATTACCTTTCTTTATGAAGCTTTCACTATTTAGTGGAGTTTAATTATTAAAAAGGACAATAACACTTGGAAATATGTGAAAGGCACCCTAAGTGTGATGTAAAATGTTAAAAGGACTAAAGTACAAGAGAAGGTAGTTCCTCTATCTGGGCTCAAATGTCACTTCTGCAATGATGCCTTTCCCACTCACCCTCTGAACTAGTCCAGGTACTGTGTTATAGCTTTCATGTCGCAAAGATAGTTAAATAATTATATATTTGACTTTCATTTTTTTTTACTTAAAAAAAATTTGGGGGGGTGGCCTGGGTGGCTCAGTTGGTTAAGCGTTCTGACTCTCGGTTTCAGCTCGGGTCACGGTTTTGTGAGTTTGAGCCCTGTGTTGGGCTCTGCACTAACAGTGTGGAGCTACTTGGGATTCCCTCTCTCCCTCTCCCTCTCTCTCTCTCTCTCTGCCCTTCCCCTGCTCACGCTGTCTCTCTCAAAATAAATAAACTTTAAAAAATTAAAAAATAAAAATAATTTTTTAATGTTTATTTATATTTGAGAGACAGAGACAGTGTGAACAGGGGAGGGGCAGAGAGAGGGGGAGACAGAATCTGAAGTAGGCTTCAGGCTCTGAGCTGTCAGCACAGAGCCTAACGTGGGGCTCGAACCCACAAACCATGAGATCATGACCTGAGAGGAAGTTGGACACTTAACTGACTGGGCCAGCCCGGCTCCCCTATATATTTGACTTTTAAATGCATGTTTTCCCTCCTACAGCTACGTGAGGACAGAAAGGCCTCTCCCTTTTTCTAAATGTAACTCCAGCGCTCACTCACAGATAACTACTCAGTGACCCTTCTATAGGACAAATAGCTTAATGACAGAGCAACGTGTGAGAAATGTCATCCAAATGATAGAGATTTCCTTTAGACGTGTTGACGCAACCAGCATGAAATTTGGGATCTCATGTTAAATGACACTTTATCAGCCCACAAATCGTGGCTTTAAACCAACTCCTTCAGTGTCATATGAAAAGTCATGGGTTAAGCAGCATTCCTGTTTTATACCCCTGGGCCTTATTTATATGGTTGTTTTGTTTGTTCTCAAAAGGTTAGAGGAAGAAATTATTCAATTCATGTTTTGCTGATTTCATTTCTGGCCCCAAATATCTCATTCTTAGAATTCTTTTTTTCGTGATCCCTTTTCTAATGATCTCAGTGTGCAACTTGTTTTCTGGTTTATTTTTCCTTTGCCTTCCTGAAAAGCCAAGTAGCTATAAATCCTGTAAACAATGGCTGTTACCTCAGCTATGAGGCAGCGAGTGAAGGCAGATGACATAGTGGATCGTATTAACAAGGCGGCCAGAATCCATGAACTCCGCGGTAAATTTTCCAGCACAATGAGACAGTGGATACATCTGCTATGGAGGTTAGTCCTCTCTATGTTATTGCTTGTGTAACAGAATGATTCCTGTGATCATCGCATTCTACTTTCTAATGACCATTATTATGCTCTTTGACACAGCTTGATGGGCTTTTGTGGTTGTGTCTGTCCAAATACTCTAGAAATCAAACACAACTTTGTTTACTTATGTTATGCTGCGTTTAGTAAAACATCCTTGCAACGTTGAATATATTCCCTTCATTCTCAGAGATGGTTGGGTCCATCCTTTGTGGAGAACGTGGCAGTACATTCCAAATTTTAAAATGGTCATACAATATGAGGTGCCTGGGGGGCTCAGTTGGTTAAACATCCGACTTTGGCTCAGGTCATGATGTCACAGTTTTTGAGTTTGAGCCCCACATTGGGCTCTGTGCAGTCAGCATGGAACCTTCTTCAGATCCTCTGTCCCCTTCTCTCTCTGCATCTCCCCAGCTTGCACTCTGTCTCCCTCTCTCTCTCAAAAATAAACATTAAAAAAAATGGTCACACAATTTGACTTTGTGATTTCACTTCTAAAAAATAGTCCTACACAAATGCTTTCACATTTGAACTAAAATGTATATATGAGGATGTTCACTGGAGCCATTCAAAGTAGCAAAAGATTAAAAATAATCTAGATTGCCATTAATACGAGAATAAATAAATTACGACATAGGTGCACATGTATGCACCTATGTACAGAAAATACCGTGCAGTTCTCCAATATGAGATAGAACTCAGTGTACTGGCTGGAAGACCTCCAACTTTTAGTAAGGAGAAATAGCAAAGTCACAGGATAATGTGCACAAGATTATCCCATTTGCACAGCAGGTGAGTGTGTATGTTCCTGGGTATATTAATACATTGAAAAAGACCTATAAGCTTACGTACTAAAAAGCTAACAGTTGTTACCTCTAATGCAGGGTTTTTAAACCTTGAGTCCAGTAATTCTTTGCTATTGGGCTTTTCCTATGCCTCGTAGCATGATGGGCAGTATCCCAGGCCTTTAGCTACTAGGTAACAGCAGCACTCTCACTTTCCCAGTTAAAACTACCAAAAATGTTGCCTGACACTGCCATATGTTCCATGGGGGGAAATTACCTCTGGTTGAAAACCACTGCTCTAGTGAGTGAGGCAGAAGCAATGGTTTTGGAAGAGAGACTAGATAGAGGTATATAATTTCTTAAAAAGAGTGTTTCTTCACTGCTGTTCATTTTGTAGAACAAATTTTCATTCTCTTGGGCTCTGCACAGGGTAGTATTATCTATGTACCCATCTAACAAATTTATCCCACATTTTGCTAAGATGCTTAAAATAATTATATAGAATTTACCAAACAACTACTACAACCAACTCTACACTTCACCTTGTCCTGCATGTGTCCTAAGGCAATTTCCTTTCTTATGATATAGGGATAGTAAAAATTATTTTACAGACTTTCTATGTCAAGTACCATAACTGACGTATTTCCATAGCTGATTTTTTCCCATTTTGTGCTACATGTTAGCATCTAAATTACTAGGATATAAGGGTTATTTTTTTAGGGGAGTTGGAATAGCAACCCCCTTGGAGAGTAAGGATGTTGCCCAATTTCTTCCCCACTGTATTCCCAGCACAGTGCCTTGCACAAAGTACCTAGAACAGCGCCCTATAGAAAGTAGGAGCTCAGCGCACATGTGTGAAATGACTAAAAGCATTAACCACCTCACATGCAATAAAAATTAACAACTATCCCTAATCTAAAACACTAGTTGTAGAATGATATGCTGCCTTAAACATTTCATATTTATATATATTTAAACATTTTAAATATAGTTACTTATATGGTTACCCCTAGTTACTTACTAGGTTACCCTTAGTTAGAATGAAATGAGATTATGCATGATTATTACTGACAAACAATAGCAGCTTAAAAATAAAAAGTTTCACAATCATTTAAATCCATTAAATTCAGATTACATTATAAAATTATCACATATTTTATATATGTTTTCATAGTTTAGTAAGGGGAGTGATTTAAGATGATACCTCTTTTCATGACTGGTGATATGGGTGGGTATGATTCATGGAATCAGAGTCAAAAGAACTTTAACGGTCATATCATCTAACCCTGTGATTCCAGTAAGGACCAGATTTTATTTTTAAATAATTCTGAGGTAGCAAAAGAGCGGTATTTATTTAATAGCTCTAGATTTTCAAAAATCCATCAAGTAGTTGCAAGGAATCTCAGGGTCTTGACTAGGTCTAGTTTTACTTGGCTTTTATGTACCATATAATGAGCCCCCTTGATGGTCACCATTCTACTGCTAAATTAGTAGAACACTCTGGATCTAAAATGGTAAAACATTTTTATGATTGTCTTATCATAACAACCATAAATTTCATGATTGTTATGATTACGATTGCTGTAAGAGTTAGTTTAAAATTTGAATCCATGTGCTTGATGGCTTGACCTAGATGAAGTGGAAAGTAAAATATCTGGGCACGTCTGGTGGTGCCTGATAAGCTCCGTGGCTGAGTTAGTCTCATAAAGCCTTGTCCTTCCTCTCTGGAGTGTACTGAGGCATCAGGAAAACACTGCCAAACCAACTCCACTGCTGAGGCTGTAGGGATCTGTAGATGCAAGCATCTCGCTCCTGGCCCTGTACTCTAGGGGCCCAAAAGACTTCCCAGATAAGTTCTTAGCCTCATTAAGAGACATCTTGCAGGGTACCCTACTTCAGGGATCTTCCCTTTTGGACAATAGGACACCAGATTATGTATATGTGTTTCCTGGCATTAGGAATAACAAAACAACAACAACAACAACAACAACAACAACAACAACAACAAAAAGGATTTTAGCCTAAGTGACAGGCATCATTTATAAGCTTGATTTCTTTTGTTTTATTGTGGCGCTATATATATGTTATCAAGTTTTTCATTTTAACCATTTTTTAACGTTTACTTATTTTTGAGAGAGAGAGAGAGAGAGAGAGAGAGAGAGAGAGAGAGACCGAATGCAAACGGGGAAGGGGCAGAGAGAAATGGAGACACAGAATCTGAATCAGACTCTGGGTTCTGAGCTGTCAGCCATCACAGAGCTGTCACAGGGCTCAAACGCACAAGCTGTGAGATGATGACCTGAGCCAAAGTCAGACGCTCAACCAACTGAGCCACCCAGGCGGCCCTCCATTTTAACCATTTTTAAATATGCAATTCAGTGGCATTGTGTCCAGAATGTGTATAACTAGCACCACTATCTATTTCCAGAATGTTTCATCACTCCGAACAGAGATTCTGTATCCTTTATGCACTAACTTCACATTCCCTCTCCTCTTACTCTCTGGTAGCATCTAAACAACTTTCTGTCTCTATGCTTTCATTCAGTATTTTAATAGTACAATTTAACATGTATTTAGCACTTGGTATATACCACCCATTGTGCTAGGTGCTTTACATGAGTCAGCTCATTTAACACTCATACTCCTGTATGGGGTACCCTTATTAACTCTTTTTCACAGAGAAGGAAACAGAGATTGAGAAAGATAGAATCGTAATGGATGAATAGATGAAAATGATGTGACACACCCACACACCCCCCACAGGAATATTATTTAGCCATGAAAATGGGGAAATCCTACCACTTGCAACAATCCTTGAAGGCATTATGCTAAGTAAAATAAGTCAGACATAGAAAGACAAACACTGTAGGTATGATCTCACTTGTATGTTGAGTTGAAACAAAAACAAGCTCATGGAAAAAGGGATCAGACTTATGGTTGCCAGAGGTAGTGTGAGTGAGGAGGGGAAATTGAGGCAGGTGGTCAAAAAGGTACAAACTTCTAGTTATAAGATTAATAGGTGCCAGGGATGCACTGTACCACATGATGACTATAGGTAACTCCTCTGTATGATACATAGGAAAGTGGTTAAGAGAGTAAATCCCAAGAGATCTCATCCCAAGGCAAAAATCTTTGCCTTCCCCCCTTATTCCTTTCTTCTTTCTTTTTTTTCTTGTATCTATGTGAGATGAATGTTAGCTGAACATACTATGGTAATCATTTCAAAATATATGTAAATCAAGCCATCATGTTGTACACCTTAAACTCACACAACGATATAAGCCAATTATTTCTCAATAAAACTGGGAGAAGTAAAGAAACTGGAGTCCCTCACTCAAGTTCCACAGATCCCATAAGCACTAAAACTGGGAAAGTGAACTCCAGCATCCTGATTCCCAAGCTTACACTTTTGACCACGTTGGTCTGCCTACATTTTAAAAACTCTTTCTGAGGGCTAATCTTCTATACAGGGTATGCCCATTCCTCGCAGTTCAGTGGGAAAAGAACTGTTGGACTCCATGATACACCTGTTATGGCATTTAAATTAAATGGCAAGGATAAAAAGCTTGCTCCAGGCAATCTTTCCAAGCTCAAAGAAGCACTGCTTTTAAGCAATGCATACTAAAAGTACATCCTTTAAGGTTACTCTTAAGTACTCTTGCTGATCTTGTGATAACAAAAGCAAACCACAATCTCTTCATCAGAATGTCTATTTAAATTCTCCTCACAGAAAGTTTGTACAGACCCATTCTTATGCTGGAAATTGCTAAACTGCCCCCATCCACTACATACCATACTTGTTCCTACTGAATATTTACCTCAGTCACTCAGATGATCGGTTCCCAGTTTCATTCTCACTTTGTTCCTATTCCCATTCCATCTGAGAAAATTTCCCTGCCTCCTGTCCTTCACACTCCCCAATCGGAGTCATATAAAAGCCCACACAACTCATAACTAATAATTTTAAATATACTCGCCCTAGTCCAGTCTATAAGTCAGTACTGATTTATTCCTTTTTGTATGTGTCAGTAGGCAAATTTCCCAGAATCAGGTGAGAACTATCATTACTAAGTCATTCATTAGGCTTATGGTTACTTCTCCTAACAACTAAGAACACCTGCTTTCTTCCAGCAGATGCCTCCTTCTTATCACCAATATCACCCATCAGGAAAGAGGACACAGTGCATTTTTGAGTCTCTGTGAGTGACAGAACACAAGTATACATTTTCCATAATGCAGCCCAGGTTCGTCAATTAAGAGATAAAGGCCATATAGGTAATATCCCCTGTTCAAGATATCAAATGGTTTCCCTTTCAGCAGAATTTTTTAAGTAGCCCACTTACAAATTTCATGATAGTTATTCCCTTTACCTAGATATAACCCAAATTATTTTTTAGCCATTCCATAAATTACTGGATTGATTTCCATGAAGCATTGAACTAAACTCCAAAAGAGTTTAAGATTATGTTTTTGTGTTTTAAGAGTAGTAACAATATAAGATAATTTGAGAGAAGTAGAGTAAAGCTGGCACAAACATGGTCGTTGAGAGTAAAGCAAGAATATCTCTAGTTGGACAAAACGAGAAGAGTTTCACAGAAGAGTGATATCTGGGTGGTAAAAGGGAGAAGGGGTTACAAGTGCACATCTGGGCTCAGATATCACTGTCTAAATTGAGAGCCTACCATATGCCTACCATGTGAACTTGGACACATTATTTAACCTCATTAAGCATTGGTTTTTGATTGGAAATAATTATAACCACCTCAGAGTGTCATTTTTATGATTAAAATGAGTTAATAAATGTAAAGCAATTAGCACCATGTTTAGCATATGGTAAGTTTTCAATAATGACCAGCTGATGTGTCAGGAAATTTTAAAAGGCAATTCAAAATAATAATTGAACTCATTTTTATGCAACAGGAGAGTAGCATGTGTTATAATAGAGGAACAGGTCTTGGTTTTGGAAAATAGGGGTATGAGAACTGATGTTCCTTCTCCCGCCTTCCAGAGCATGAGGGGGTGGGCAAGTAAGGGGAGGGGATGAGTGGGAGGAGAGAGAGAGAAATTTAAAGGTCTCAAATTGAAAGCTACAAAGAGAGAAGAAGAGTCTTAGGAAAAAGAAGAGTCTAGAGAGAATGGAAGGATACCAGGGCTTTCAGTGGGAGATATCTTGCTTGGTAAGAATTAACTCTGTGCAGGAGTGGATCTGTGGGACTAGAAGCCAATATAATTTTGAGGACCCCTTCAGGCAAAAGACATTACCAAAATATATAACTACTGTAAATTTTACAAAAAATATGACCAAGTGAGCACATTGCTACACCTCCTCCCAATGTTTTTGAGGGAAAAAGCAGGGGCAGATGAATATAGCAGAAGCTTATCTTCATTAGCTTAATGGAATATCTGCCTCTGACTCTGTGTCAAGAAATAGCCAAAGCAGTTTTTGAAAAACGGGAACTCTATTTCATTTTAATTTTTTGCCTCCGCTTTGTTCTTCTTTAGGCCCCTCCCCTCCGTTATCCTCAAAACTTTGGTCAAAATTCAACTACACGCTATTTGTATTGGTGTTGCTTTGAGGGAAACGAAGGAAACGACAGGAGATGGTGGTCTCTCAGGCCTAGGTGATTCCAACATGGAGAAAGGAAAGCGTCCAGGATGCAGGTAATACAAGCAGGCTATAGTGCAAAATGTCCAAATGGAAGTATATAGCAGATCCTTCGGATGTGGAGTTAAGCTGTGCAGGTGTCTGGACAGGATGACTCCTTTTGAAGACTTGGGGGTGGCTGAGCTCCACTTAAGAGATAGTATTAAGAAAGAAAAGAGATAATCAAGCGGGAAATTTAATATTCACATTCAGGAGCTAAGAAGGAGGAGAAGGAGTGGGGGAAAAGGGGGGAAAGAAGGAGAAGGAGAGAAAGAAGAAATACAAACAAAGGCCCTCAGGCTTTCTGTAGTAGAAGCTCAACTATATAACAGCAGTAGAAGCTCAACTATATAGGGGCTGACATGCTGGGGATATAGAACAGTGTTTTGCACATGGACTTTGGATTTACAGAGCCCTGGGTTTAACTCTAACCTCTTCATCTGATAGCTATGCCACATGGACAATTCACTTGCTTCTCTATCTTTTCCTCCCCAAATGTGAGTCAAAACACCTACTACATGAGGTTGATACTACACTCTGGAAGAAAATGTCATGTCAAAGAAATCAAAGGAAAAGAGTGTTGCTGAAAAGAATTTGGTTAATAATATCAAATGCTGCACAAAGTTCAAGAAATCTGAATACTTTGTAAATAGTGAATAAGAAGTTACATGTGATTTGGAAGAAAGCCATTCCAGTGGAGGGTAAGGTCTAAAGTGAATGAGTACACCCCAGTCCCAGGGAAGGTAGGGCCCTGCCCCTGGGATGCTGAAGCAGAGGGAAAGGGTGGGGGGGGCCTGTGCTGACCATCAAGGATGTAGGGGCCACCTTTTCCCCCTGTTCTGCCAGGTAGGAGGTAGCCATTATTTGTCTCAGCCTCGCCCCCACCCCCAACCCCATGATTGGGTTTCCTATTTGTGGTTACTTGGATTAAAAAATATATATATATATCCTTTTCTGGAAAAACATATTACAACGAATGAGTACAAGTGTAGTACAAAAATGTACAACATATGTTACATAGGCATACCTTGGACATACTGCAGACTTGGTTCCAGACTACTACAGTAAAGTGGATACCATAATAGAGTAAGTCAAGTGAACTTTTTGGTTTCCAGTGGATATAAAAGTTTGTTTACACTATACTGTAGTCTTAAGTGTGCAACAGCATGATGTCTTAATAAACAATGTACATAACTTAAACTATTTTATTGCTAAAAAATGTTAACCATCTGAATGGTTAACCATCTCAATCTTTTTGCTGGAGAAGGGTCTTGCCTTGATACTGATGGCTGCTGACTGATCAGTGTGTGGTGGCCAAAGGTTGGGGTGGCTGTGGCAATTTCTTAAAATAAGACAACAATCAAGTTTGCCATACCGATTGACTCTTTCATGAACGATTTCTCTATAGCATGTGATGTGGTTTGATGGCATTTTATCCACAGTAGAAACTCTTTCAAAATTGGGAGTCGATCCTCTCAAACTCTGCTGCTACTTTGTCAACTAAGTTTAAGTAATACTCTAAATCCTTTGTTATCATTTCAACAATCTTCACAGCATCCTCACTAGGAGTAGACTCCATCTCAAGAAACCACTTTCTTTGCTCATGCATAAGAACCAACTCCTCCTCCATTCAGGTTTTATCATGAGATAGCAGCAATTCAGTCACATCTTCAGGCTTCACTTGTAATTCTAGTTCTCTTGTTATTTCCACCATATCTGCAGTGACTTTCTCCACTGAAGTCTTGAACCCCTCAAAGTCATCCTTGAGCACTGAAATCAACTTCTTCCAAAATCTTATTCATGTTGAAATTCTGACCTCTTTCCATGAATTACAAATGCTCTTAATGGCACCTAGAATTATGAATCTTTTCCATAAAGTTTTTGATGTACTTGGCGCAGATCCATCAGAAGAATCACTATCTATGGCAGCTATAGCCTTGCAAAATGTATTTCTTAAACAAGAAGACTTGAAAGTCAGAATCACTCCTTGATCCATGGGTTGCAGAATGGGTTCTGTGTTAGTAGGGGTGAAAACCACATTAATCTCATTGTACACCTTTACTAGAGCTCTTGCATGACTAGGTGAATTGTCAATGAGAAGCAACATTTTGAGAGGATTTTTATCCTTATTTGTATGTCTTAACAATGGACTTAAAATATTTCATAAAGAAAACAAAGAAAAATTCTATAAACTATATTGTAAACAGATGTGCTATCATCCAGGCATTGTTTCATTTACAGAGTACAGGCAGAGTAGATTTAATGTAATTCTTAAGGGCCCTGGGATTTTTGGAACGGTAAATGAACACTGGCTTCAACTAACAGTGACCAGCTACATTAGCTGCTAGTAAGTCAGTCTGACCTTTGAAGCCAGGCATTGACTTCTCCTCTCTAGCTATGAAAGTCTCAGATGGCATCTTCTCCCAATAAAAGGCTGTTTCCTCAATGTTACAAATCTGTACAGTGTGGCCATCTTCATTAATTATCTTAACCAGATCTTCTGGATAACTTGTTGCAGTTTATACATCAGCACATGCTGCTTTATTTTGCACTTTTACATTTATGTTATGATCTATCCAGACCATTAAAACTTTCTCCATATCAGCAGAAAGGCTGTTCTGCTTTTTTATCAATCATGTGTTCACTAGAGTAGTACTTCTAATTTCCTTCAAGAACTTTTCCTTTGCTTTCACAACTTGACTATTTGGCACAAGGGGCTTAACTTTCAATCTATCTTGGTTTTTGATATGCCTTCCTCACTTCTATAATCATTTCTAGCATTTGATTTAAAGTGAGAGAGATGTGACTCTTTCAGTTGAACACCTAAGACGCCATTGTAGGATTATTAATTAGCCTAGCTGCAATATGGTCGTGTCTCAGGGAATGGGGAGGCCAAAGGAGAGGGAGAGAGATTGGGGAATAGTAGGTCAGTGAAGCATTCAGAACATACACATTTATCAGCTAATTTCGCTGTTTTGTATGGGGGAGGTTCATGGTGGCCCAAAACAATTAAAATAGTAGCATCAAACATCATTAATCACAGATCACCCTAACAAACATAATAATTGTGATAAAGCTTGGAATAGCATGAGAATTACCAAAATATGATACAATTTACCACAAAGTGATGAAATGCTGTTGGAACAATGGTGCTGATACGCTTGCTTGACACAGGGTAGCTGCAAATCTTCAATTTGTAAAAAAACAAAACAAAACAAAACAAACAAACAAACAAAAAAACACCCTATCTGTGAAGTGCAATAAGGCAAAGCACATTAAAATGGGGTATGCCAGCATTTACTTTTCAAGAATGTAAACTTGAAGATCCATATCTCAAATAATATATTACAAATTTACTAATAATTCTAACAAAATCTTATAACTCCCCCATTTTGCTCCTACTAAAATTAGCTGATTGATTTCTAATCTAATTGATTTTAGACACTTACTAAATCTTGCCTCTCATGCCATGTAGGGTACAAAATTATCTGTGTAACTGATTCAGTGCTCTTTGGTTTTTAATTAAGTTTTATGATTTATGGAAAGCATCCCCTTCCTGTCGTTCTTTGAATAAAAGCTTTGCCTCCTGCACTATGAAATTTACTCTTGATTCTTGCTTCTTCAGTACTGTTTATAGGCATCTATGTTTTAATTAATTTCTTTTGGTTATAAATGGTCAAAACTAAGAAGATCATAACGAATAATAAGTTGTCATGTTTACAGAGTCCATTGTACTGATTGATTTTCAAGTAAAAAAAAATTGCAGTCAGCTGTTTTTATTTTCCTTGAATGAAACATCGGTAAAAAGAATGATAAGTAGTAAAAATATACTCAGCTCTATGTAAAAAGGACAAAGGTAAGGTTAATTTTAAGACTAGAGTTGGGCCTTCTAAAATCTGAAGGAAAAAAACATGCTGGAGTGAGTGATTTATATTTTAAAAGTTGCTCAAAGCAAATGAAAACACACCTCATCTAAGAAGGACGAGAAAGAGTTACACATCTTAAAAGACTAAGAATATCAGAGAATTCCTTTAACTTGTTTTGTTCAGGCTTTCTATTAAACTAGAGGTCCAAGTTCATTCTTACTCAGCCTTATAATCATCTTCAGACGTGAATATTGAGAAAATCAGCAATGAAAACCCTGTCTAACACTTGAGAGTATACTTTTCACACGTTTAATCAGCTGTTTGCTTGCCTCCCAGGTCCCACCAGTATGAGTTTATTGGGCAGCCTTTTTCCCCTGTAAATTACAGCTGCTCGTATTTACAGCTCCAGAATTCATTCTTCTGAAGAGCAATTTCATCTAGGGTTGCCATACCAGACAAGATTAGTAGTTAGCAATCACTTAAAAGGTATTACTATTATTTTTGAACCCACCTGTTCTTTCCTTGTTATTTAGATAAGATGCTCCCCTGTGCATTAGACAGAGATATAAACTCCCAAGAGAAAAGAACCTCATCTTACTTTCTGCATCTCCATACACATGTCACGTTGTGCTGTGCGTGCACAGGAGCTTAATAAATGTTTAATTTGGATAATTTGGCACTTTTATTCCATAAAGTTTGCTGCCATTTCAGAGGCATTCAATCATCTGTATGGTGTGGTGAAGGCCAAATATCAGAACAGAAAGAGCACAGATTAATTCATCAGCCCTGGGCATGATTCCTTTTCTCCCACATCACTGGCTATGTGGCCCAGGGCCAATTATTTAATCTTTTTGAACCTCAGTTTCCTCATCAGGTAATAATGACTACTTTGGAGGGTTATTGTAGGGATTAGGAGGAAGGTCATAATGATAGCTATCATTTACTGAACCACTGCTGTAACTGTATATATTAACTCATGTAATCTCCTCAATAATGCAATAAAACAGGTATTATTATTCCATTTTAAAACAAAGAAACTGACACACATAAAAATTAAGTAACTTGCCCTAGTCCACACAGGTAGTCAGTGGCAGAGCCTGGAATTATACACAGTCATTTTCTAAGCTCACTCTCAAACTCTTAACCATTAAGCTACACTGCCTCCTTATGATTACAAGAAGTGCCTTTAGACATGCAGTTAAAGTAGCTACTATTATGAAAAATTGAAATAGGAGTCCTAGGTTACCCCCATAAACAAGGCCATCAAGATCCAGTGGGGAAGCCCTTTGGGACATACGTGCTTCTAACACTGGGTCCTCTAGACTCTCTTTGAACATGCAGGCTGGTCCATCCCATTTTCACACAGTTCTTGTGGTCAGCTTCTTTCTTATCTGAAGCTCAAGCTCACCTACTGGCAAATTTACTAGGTTTGTACACTAGAGCTACGCATAATAATCTAATCCAAAATCCACATATTAGTTTATCCCTTCATGCCGCCTTTTAGTTTTCTTATTTATTTCATTTCTTTGTCAAACACCTCAGGTTTATTCAGCTATCCTCTTATATCCACTACAGCTTTCATCTCCCAGCTAATTTTTTCCTGATCACACTCCCATTTGCCAATAACCTCTAAAAATCTTCTGGCCAAAGTGAATACAACATTCCATTGTGGAATAAGTATACAGAATTCAGGGAGACTATTACTTATATTGTTTTGTACACTCTGTACTAACACAGGTTAAATATGCATTTTCTTTTACAGCTAGCACCTTATACTTTGGGTTCATACTTGGAATCAGCAGTCAAAGAAATCATGAAACTATTAAAGTTCTCTATTGTGTGCAATTGTTTTTTTAACCCAAAGGCAAGAGTGTACTTACATTTTATTAATATTTATTGCCTGCCTACTCAATGAAAAACGTGATGCTAAGCCCTATGAAAAATGAGAAATCGTAGGTTTCACCTCTACTTTCAAGGAACACATCCTCCAGTGGAAGGGAATGGAGGAAAAAGGAAGTGGAGTGGGGGAAGTCAACTAAAGAAGAAAAACAAGGGAATGGCAAAGGACACAATGAACGTAGGCCCAAGATGTAAAAGATCAGAATTAAGAACCTCAAAATAAAACTGGTAGAAGCAGTGTGGCTTGATTTGAGCTGCAAGAGGGACAACTAAAAGAGATACTTTTACCTGTGTGTTACATGGCATAGTCCTCATTCATTCCCATTGTTCCTGAAATCTGAATAACTTCGAATCTTTGTTCTGTCTTTTGTCCTATTAACTACCCTTCCCAATTCATGTTATTTGCAAATTTGATTCATCTTCTTTGACTTGACTATAAACCTATATTTGATTAACTCCATCCCTGTGCACCACATTTTCATTTAAACCAAAAAAAAATTACCTAGAATATATTTTATTCTCTCAAAAAACAGTGAGTTCTTAAGGAAGAGAGTCACCTATCAGTGGATAAAGCTGATTGCTATGGAAAAAAAAAAAGCTGATTGTTATGGGTTTATTGTACCTGTATCTCCATGGTTTCTTCCGGAAAGCTTATATGAAGAAAGAAATGGAAACTGACCATTGATAAGAACCCCTTAGAAAGAAGTACAGACTATTCTCAGAAACATCAGCAATTTAGTGAAGAGAAAGAAGTAGCCACGGGGCACCTGGGTGGCTCAGTCGGTCAAGTGTCTGACTTCAGCTCAGGTCATGATCTCCTGGTTCATGAGTTTGAGCCCCATGTCAGGCTCTGTGCTGACAGCTCAGAGCCTAGAGCCTGCTTCAAATTCTGTGTCTCCTTCTCTCTCTGTCCCTCCCCCACCTCTAAAAAATCTCTAAAAAATAAAGACATTAAAAAAAAAAAAGTAGCCACATCCCCAGCTCCATTCCTAGTAAATTCCATAAAGTTGGTCCTCTTCCTATTGTTTCTTCCCATGTTCCACCCATTTTCACTGTGCCACCATGAATTTCCCCTCAATGTCTGCAGATTTATAAGTGACCAGAATTTTTTGCTTCAAAGAGCATCAACAAAATCATACTTATGTAACTTTCTTTCCAATTCCAGCAATACTGAGAACTGCATAACCTAAAAATCTTTCTATAAGCACATGGCTTAAAAATGTATCATATTAAATTCATAACTTAGCTCATTTAAAAAAAATGGAAATTCCTATATAGCCCATGAGGAAGCTGAATACCAGATTTGGATTTTATGACTCACACAGTGACAGCAGAGAGGACTTGGTCCTATACAAGGTCCAAGACTTCAGCACAAAGCAGGATCCTTAAAGGGCTCCTCTTTAGTTTGAGTGTAGGATAGAAACACACACACAAATAAAACACCCTCTAGCACAAGAGAATATGGGGAGACACTCTATTTTTGCCTATACTTGGCTGGGGAGAAAAAAAATGTTTTCTTACAGAGTTTTAAAATTCAAATTTACGTCACTAGTGTGGTATACCACTTGGCAAAGAAGTCAATACAAATATCAGTTGTAATATTCCTGGTATACCTGCAAAATTTCTCTGGAGAGAAAAGACCTCAGGTTTCACAGGTAAATCTTCAATGAAGATAAGGTCAGACATCAAAAGTATAAAACACACTAGGAAATGCTACATCATGGGCAAGAGTCAGCAAGCATAAGAATAGGGATATTTAGAGCCCCTTCAACTGCAGATGGATAAAGATTACAATGTAATGTAAGCATGTTTAAAATTATTAAAGACTTAAAAGAAGGAATCAAAATCACAAGAAAAGAATAAGAACAAAGGGGAGAAGTACTAAAAATCTGAAAAAGAGAACTCTTAGAAATGAAAAGGGCAGGTATTGAACTAAAAAAAATTCAATGGATCAGCTAAACAAAGGATTAGACAAAGCTGAAGAGATAACTGATAGACTGGGGAATAGATATGAAGAAATCGCAAAGGGCACAGCACTGAGGGATAAAGAGATGGAAAATACCAAAGGAGGTAGAAGAAACTTAGAAAGAAAAGCGCCAACATCTATCCAATAGGAAAACCAGGAGGAAAGAATAAAAAGAATGAGAGAGAAACAATATTTGAGGAGATAAAGACTATATGTTTTCCAAAATGGATGAAAAAGATGACTCTTCCAATTCAATAATCTAAAGAATCCTTGAGCAAGATAAGTAAAAATAAATTCATCCCTAGGCTCAAAGCATTTAAACCACAAACCCCAAGGAAAGGGGGATCTTAAAAGCAAATAGAGCAAAAATTTTTTTCAAATGAATTACAATCGAACTGACAGTAGACTTCTCAACAGAAACCTGAGGCTAGAAAAGCAATGGAATACTTCCTTCACAGTTCTTCTAGAGAGAACAATCTAGAAATCAACACCTAACTAACCTAAGAGTAAAAATGGCATAAAGCACATTTCAGACCAATACTGAGAGTTTGCCACTAACAGATCTACTACAAGAGAATACTAACATAGGTCCTTCAGGAAGGAAGAAACAACATACAGAAGAAAGAAATAGAATGCAAGAAACAAAAATAATTTGAGTATCATTAAACGTTGCATCCTTGATATATTCTGAATGAAAGAAGACTAAGACCCAGATATCATGTCTTTATCACATTGTAATGTTTCTTCAGGATATCAAGTCTGTCCTCCCTATACCTGTAATCAATAAAAGTTCGTCAACTTATCTAGGTAAAAAAATTAGAATTTTTAAATTTAGTTTACAGAACATTTTCAACATAGGGATGCCCAAAGGAAGAGAAAGATCTGGTCCTCAAGATATGCATTCTTATTAGTAACCATAGAGTTACAAGTTAAAAGTCTGCTATTTGAATGACAGCAGGCTCCTATAAGATGTTTTCTTATTTGAATCATTCTGTCTAGTGAGGATGTAATGATAATATGAATCCCAAGATATATTGTTAAGGTGGGGGGAAGCAATGATTAGTGAAAGGGTACAAAGAAAATTTACTTTTCATTGTATGATCTTTGTCTTTTTAAATTTTATACCATATACATATGCTACTTGTTGAAAATATTAATGAAGTATGCAGTTATTTTTAGAATTATATCAAATAAAAATATAAAAATGACTTTGTCTCGAGTAAGAAAACATAAGGGGGGGAATGGCTTTTAGGAATTCAAGGACATAATATAATATAATAAATATATTCATAAGACACCATTGAAAAAATCACTAATATTTTTAAAGTGAAAGTGAAGATCTTTTCTAAATTCCGAAATAATTCCACTAGTCTTTTTTCTTGGAGACCTGCCCTCTAACAGCTTGAAAGCTATTTTTTCCCCTTACATAAACTCCACGATGTGTCCTCATTTCCAATGTTAATTAAGTAGGCCTTACAATAAAAGAGTCTGAACTATTTCCCCATCAGAATTGTTATCTATTATATATGACTGATACATGGAAAGAGTAAGATTTTTTCCAATTAACCTGAAGGACTTGGAAAAATGACTTTGAGATTTAACACTGAGAACTTTTAACTACTTTTTGAATAGTACAAAGACTTAGATTTCCATAAAACATGAATTTTTAAGATTTGCATTAGAACTAAAAGCAATTTTAAGTAAAAGTAAAGAATGCAAATTGCTACATTAAAGATTTTACAGCATTAAAATGTAGTAAAACTATACTTAAAATTGGTTTATAAGTGAATCAGGAAAACTAGAATCATTTCTTTTTCTTAACCCTTACTTTATAATATCTCAGGGTATCTCCAGCTAACTCAAAGGAGTACAAAAGCTTCAAATATTTCTGTACATAAAATTTTACTCACAATGTACAATACAATCACATCAGGCATCATTCATTACTTATCACATTCCAGAATGATGCGGTATGCCTTACTTGCATTATTCAACTTAATTTCCAGAACAAACCCACAAGGCAGATATTATTATCATCCTTCATTTCATACATATGAAAATAAAGGCATAGAAAAATGAAGTACCATAGAAAAGGTCACACAGCTAGTCAACAGTAGAGCTAAGACTCATGCCGGTTGATGTCTCTCTAACTTCAATTTTTATATTCTTGACCACTATGTTAAATGTTTCCAAGAAGACCAGGGCTTGGGATAATATTAATCAACTAAAGAGTTATTTAAAAAAAAATTAAGGCTCACCTACATAAAAAGAAGGTATACCTTAAGTACTCAAGTTAAGTCATAAGCAGTGCATAGTCAAAAAGCCTACAGTGAGAGTTCTTTGGTTTCTTCTTCTTTTTCCTTTTTAAAATTTATGATATGAAAAAGTCACATTGAGACCTAAATCCCTAATTTGTCCAAAGTCCATGAAAACACATTCATCCATCAAATGCAATACAATCACTTTATCATTAGATACCAAGTTTAAAGACCAGAAGCATCTTAGCAAGTATGACTGGAGATTCTATCTTAGGGAAATTAACAGATCCCTCCATGGGTATGGATCCCACATTACACACGACACCAAATGATTGGTTCTGTGTCTTGTCTCTTCCCTTGAGCAATTCAAATCTGAAAAAGTGATTTTAACAGACACTGTGAAGGATCAGAAGGTGAACTTCCTTCATTCCAGGTTTTCTTTATTACGATAAAGTTTATTTAATGATTTATATATGTAAAATTTGTATTTAGTTAGAGCGAAATAAATTCAAAAGAATACTAAAAAAGATCATCCTTACTAGTAAAGCAAAGGTAGCTAAAGTTTTTCTTTCCTTATTAACTGTATTATCTCCAAATTTTTACTAAAATTCTCTTCTCCCACAAAAAGGTATACATTTTGGTTCTAGAATTTCACTCTGAGTCATTTTGGGGGAAAAAAAGGTATGCTGTAACAGAAATGTTTTGAATTTTCCCTTGCTTCTGATTTTTTTGTCTTTGCACATAAAATGATATAAAATAATGTAAGCTTCTGAAAAATATGCCTTTAAAAGAAAGCTACATGATCATGAAACTAAATCAATATGTTCTGTTAATGGTGAAAAATGTGCTAATTTAACCGTATCAGGAAATATAACACAATTTGACATTAATAATAAATGCTAACTGTACCTACTACTAGCAAAATAACTTTGTTAGTATAAATGAATTAAAGGATTTTTACTACCTACACTATAACAGTAATAATGTAGACTTTTAAAAATCAATCAGCCTCAATCAATATATAGTCACCTTTGAAGTAAAGCAACATTTATATAAGCCTCATGCTTAATTTTTATCATTTTGAAACTACAGATATTAAAAAGCTACACAAACAGGAATGCAACTTGAGTTTATATTAATTTAAATACTCACTAAAAATAATTAAAATCCCATCTCATGTTTTGATCTGTGGCTAAGAAACCCATTATTTTACACACCGAAAAAAAAAAGCCATTTATCACCAAAACGTCTGATCTCCTTTTCTTTGATATCACAGCATATCTTTTTTTAGCGTTGCCATTTGATACCAACTTTTTCCCAGTTATAAACGTTTTAATTTGATTTAAGTTGGCAGTTACTTATAGGAGACTCTCACATCTTTTAGAGTTATGCTTTAAATCATGACTGAAAGATTTATTTTCAGTACACTAAGACAGCTTTGCATATTAATCAGATCATCAGACACATGTTTGCTGAGGTTTAGTGATTGTGCAATAAATACAGTATGGCAATGAGAGAGCTGTTAAACCTCAGCACATAGGTTTCTAATACATTTTATTGAGTTATCCAAGACATAATCACCCAGCTAAATCCAAGTTAAACACCTGATGGAATATTAGGATGTTTAATTAAAAATGAAGTTATGCTGTACATGTGGGTGATTTTACACAGTGGCTAAAAAAGAAGGCCATGAAAAATTAATTTTACTCAGAAGATATACATAACAGCCTCTTTGTGAAGTTGGTAAGTAGATTCAACCATTCCACTAAGATACACTGATGCAGAAATAGAATAAATAAATTAAGGGGAGGGGGTACAGGAGAGACCTCAATATAGTAACGAGGGTTGGTAAATGTCATGCATATTTAGACTGTCTTTCAAGAAACTAGTAAATCCTATTACTTCATGCTCAGCAATTCCATTGTGAGGGCTCAACAGAGGGCCACTGGGGCCAGGAAATCAGTCCCCTTTCTAAGCTATCAGGCAGTATCCAGCTCCAGCAGACCAAAATTTAGGCCATTCCTACACTTACAAATCTTGACAGTCCTGATGCTTTCTCTACCTTGGGAGAGAAAAACTGCCACAGTCTTCACCAATAAAGACAACAGAAATATTTGGCAGTTGAAGGGGTGGGCATAAGAAAAAGCCCAGACCTCGTGAGAGATGATAGTAGGATAAATTCCTGAACATAGAGCATGGCATAAGAAGGATGGAAAGAAGAAGGAAGGAAGGAAGGAAGGAAGGAAGGAAGGAAGGAAGGAAGGAAGGAAGGAAGGGGAGAGGGAGGGAAGGAAGGAAGGAGCAGAGAAACACTAGACTAGGAGTCAGAAGACCTGAGTTCTAAATTGCAGATCAGTATCTATAATGAAACAACTTATATAAGTTCCTTCACCCTTCTGTGCCTTAGTGACCTCATCTGCCATCTCAGACTTTAGGACCAGATGACCCTGAAGACCTCTTTAAACCAATGTTCAATAAAGTCCAGCTAATATGGATGCAAGCACATCTTTTACCTCCTCATTTAATTGACCACTCATTTATGTCTTTATTTATTCACCAATATTCATGGAGCACCTTGAATAATAAGGCGCAGGCTTTATACTATGTTTTGAAGATTCAAAAGTGAACAAGATACGTGCTTTATGTCCATGAAAGTCAATGCCTGGGGCTGTAAATGAGGTGAGGAGACAGAGGGACAAGAGGGTGAAAGGTGGGTAGATAAGCAGGAGACAAATCTTGAAGGGCCATATAGGTCATGTTAAGAAATGTGAGGTCAACGGAGGATGCTAATGTGTTTTTTGTGTTTTGTTTTTTTTTTTTTCATTGTGGAGTGATACGATCAGATGTGTGCTCAGATATTCTGTGAAGAATGGACTGGAGAGAGATAAACCTCAGAGCCCTAAACTACTGTACTACCAGAGAGAATGGAAAAAAAAAAAAGGATCCTAGTAAAGAGAATCAAAAGGACTTGATTAGATGTGAAAGTGAAAAGGGATGGGGGGAGGAGGTGATTCTTGGTTTGTTGGCCAACAAAACTTGGTGGGTAAGGCCACTCACTGAAATAAAGACTAGAAGTGAAGAACCAGGTTTCAGGAATAGAAGAGATAAGGCAAGAGTCATGAGATGATGGATTCAGTGTGGGGTCTTGAGATTAAAGGTCCCCAAAGAAACTCTGGAAGATATTGGATATCTACGTTTGTATCACCTTCTACAGAATCAAATAGCAGTTAGTTCTCTTTATGAATCATGGAAGATTCTCTCCCTAGTGGTTCATAACTATTTAGAAATTATAGAACCCATTTGCAATCTTTAAAAGCTCTGAATTCTTTCTGCAGAAAAATGTACACATGCACATATATTCAGGGAATTCATGGACCCCCAAAGTCCATCCATAGACTTGCAGGTGTCTGGGAATTCCAAGTTAAGGATCCCTACCAGAGGTGGAAAGAAGGCAGTGATTAAAGAAGGAAGTCACTCAGAGTTCTTCCAGCTGGGTAGATGAGACAATGTCGAAAATGGTTTGATTGTTCAGAGTAAATAGTATAGCAATGCCAGACAGCACCTAAGACAAAAGACTGGCCTAATGGTCACAGACCAGTTTCACCTTCCTGGACATTCAGCTGAACTACATTTTCTCAACTCCTCAAGTCCATGTGATGAGTTCTTACCAATGGTATGTGAGAGGAACAGACATGTATGTTACTTCTGGTCTGAGGTAATAGTGGGTGTGTATTCTCCATGCTTTCACATCTATGGTCCCTCTTCTCTTTGGTGTTAGAGGCAGTGTGTTGGGCATACTTCATCAAATGGCAACAACCAGGGCCCCTGGCTTAAGCAGGCTCAATCCCAATGCTCCTCAGCTCTCCCCAACACCACATTTGACATATCAAACTGAGATGTGAGTGAGCAAACACTTTTTGTATTAATCACTGAAATTTTGGGACATGTACAGAAGCTGATGTTAGCAACCTTTAGTAATGAAGTAAATACCAATAATAACAATACTCGTCATACATAAAGTCTATAGGAAATAAAAATAATTTTACACTATCTGCTTTAGTTTTCTTTATTTTTTTTTAAATTTTTTTAATGTTTATTTATTTTTGAGACAGAGAGACAGAGCATGAACAGGGGAGGGGCAGAGAGAGAGGGAGACACAGAATCTGAAATGGGCTCCAGGCTCTGAGCTGTCAGCACAGAGCCCGATGCGGGGCTCGAACTCACGGACCGTGAGATCATGACCTGAGCCGAAGTCGGACGCTTAACTGACTGAGCCACCCAGGTGCCCCTGCTTTAGTTTTCTTTATAGCAACTACTACCTGACAATATTTTACATATTTATTTATTTTCCTGTTTATAGTCCCTCTAACTCAACTAGATCATAATCTCCATGCAGATAGGACCTATGTTCACCGCTATATCCTGTTTCTAGATTCAGTGCTCAACATATAAAAGATCCTAAATAAATGTTGAATAAATGGGTGAACAGATTATTTCATGTGGTTCTCCTCCAAAGTTATTTTTTAACGTTTATTTATTTTTTGGGGGACAGAGAGAGACAGAGCATGAACGGGGGAGGGGCAGAGAGAGAGGGAGACACAGAATGGGAAACAGGCTCCAGGCTCTGAGCCATCAGCCCAGAGCCCGACGTGGGGCTCGAACTCATGGACTGTGAGATCGTGACCTGGCTGAAGTTGGACGCTCAACCGACTGCGCCACCCAGGCACCCCCAAAGTTATTTTTTAAATGACACAACTTCTATTTATAACTACATCAACAAAAATGGTGTAAGGTGTAAGGTGAGGGGTTAAGATATAACCTGGAGCAATAGCTGGGACAGATGCTTTGAAACAAGTGTTATCCTGACAATTTCTCAGATAGGAGGCAGGAATGTCTTGCTTCTCAAATAGTGAAATATGGTCTTGGGCCAAGAGGTGCTAGAAGGCAGAGATAAACCATGACCCACTGTCTTAGAGCACCAACTTTACTCAAGGGTAGTAGGTAAGTTAAATGTTTTCATGTGTTATGGAATAGAAATGAATGGATTTTTAGGAAAAAAACATAATTTTTGATGAAATTTTATTTACCCTTTTGGTGGGCCTTTTCAGGATGGCTCTGGATGAAGACATTCTCTCTCTTCTGTCATTAGAATTAATTCAGAAGAAATTTAAAAACCACATTGATATAGATAAAAAGCCTGGGTTTGCCAGTTAGAAAGACCTTTGTATTTTGTATTCAGCTGTTAACTCTATGGCCTTAGGAAAAAAATTAATCACTCTGAACCCAATATATATTTTTAAATGGATATAATACCTATCTTGTAAGAGACTTGTGAAGAGTAAGGTGATGTATAGATAGTATAAGACACTGAGAAGTAATGTAACTTGCCCAAGGTCACATAACAAGTAAATGGTAGGACTAGATTTTGAACCCATATCTGTTTGTCCTTCCCAAAGCCCTTGGCTGTTATAGACAGCTACTTAGAGTAAGTCTGGGATTGTCTTCTTATAGACTGAAAGTTCAAAGATAATTAGAGAAAGCTAAATATTCTGTTGGGTTATATTTAACTCCCTAGTTTTAAATTTTACATTGCTCAGATCAATCTTATACCATTCCAGATTTTCACAATCTCACATGTAA